>NC_054564.1:7582837-7672837 GCF_017654505.1 Polyodon spathula | reverse complement strand
TATGGGTTCAGAATGAATTTTCGTGAGCTGCCCTACTCTCCCAGTTCTAATGTTCTGTCCTCCCCCCTGCACCAAAAGTCATCAAAAGTTTTGCATCTCCTAGAATTTTAGGGTTTAAAACATAATTAAAAAAATATATATATATGTATAAACATTTAGATCTTTTATTTACATGACCGCTAATGGTGAAAGGCTTTTTGGAAGCTGTTTAAGGTGCCTAACTAAAGCACAGAGCGGTCTAATGCGTTCACACGAGCGCCTCGCTGAAACCAGCCTTACGAAGGCACTGAATAGTGATCAAGCAGCGGCACTCCCACACAGCCCTGTGAAACAGTCATCCCTCATAAAACAAGTAAACTAAAAAAGGTTTAACACTAAATCTGCACTTGCTTTACAATGCTTGCTTTCACTGTGCTTTATGACTTTGCTCTGCTTTTACTAGGAGAAACTTTTTTTTTTTTTTTTTTTTTTTTTTGTAAGGGTTATCTGTGCAGTGACAGCTGCACTCGTACAGCAGAAACATGGGTTCATGCTGGCTTGTTTGCACACAAAAAATGGCATCAGTAATTGCCAGGCAAAGATGCGAGGTGGTGCAAATGCTCTTGAAATATATGTCCGAGGCAGCATTCTGAAATGATTTCATTGGGATAAAAAAACAAACAAAAAAACCCTCTTTTCAGAAGCGATGCTCGCTTACTCTGTGTATCTTATTAGCCTTGCTCATGCTTTTTTACCTCCTCTCATCATGGTAACAATGTTGTGTGTGTAGGGGGGGGGGGTTGAGGTCACACCTGTATTTTTAGATTCCAGATATAAAAGCCACAGTTGCAGGCACTCTGCTTGGACGATTGAACCTCTTTAGACTGGCTGAGAGCCGGCAGCGTTTACAGGCGCGCCGATTCAGCTGTTTTTATCCTTATGCTCTTATGCAAATGCATGGGACAGCCTACCAGGCGACGCAGTGGGGTTTAAAACAGTGTGAGCACATAAACAAACGACCATCGTCAAATCAGACACTTCCCGCGCCCACACGGTGTGCTAACAAGGAACAAGCCTTGACTGGCCAGACGGCCTCGTCTCTGAGCAAACGTTTCTTGTGTTGCATCGACTTTTATATGCACTGACGTACCTCCTCTTCTTTTTAATGTGTTTCAGTATTTCACTGGCAGGCGACAATCATGGGGCCGGTATGTAGAAGCAGCGCTTTCCCCCCTCTCTCTCTCTCCCTCTCTCTTTCTCTCTCTGCGTCTATCGCTGTTTCCTTTATTTTTTGCAGCTGTCGCGTTGTGCTTCTCTGTTTCTAATCGTTACCCTTGTGCTGTTTTTTTTTTTTCGTTTTTTCTTTTAGAACGACAGTCCGTACCAAGGTGGGGTTTTCTTTCTGACTATTCACTTTCCTACAGATTACCCTTTCAAACCCCCAAAGGTAAGCCGCTGTAATGACACGGGTCTGTTTCAGCAGCCGTCCTGGGATAGCCAGGGGGGTCTACCAAGCCTGGGGTGTGCTTTTAGATGGGACCTGCAGCTGAGGGGAGGCTAAAGGGAGGGTTTCAATGAAGGGGTACACAAAAAAGGGTCAGTAACATACACCCCCTGCCTCGGCCGCAAATTCAGAGTGAAGGAGGTCATGACTGACATGTACAGAATAAGAAATGGAATCGTTTAATGAAAATTTGACAAGCTGTGTTTTAAGACCTAGATGTCAATAGCATCAAGGTTTACAGTACGTGGAATAACTTTGGTTAGTCTCAAGACGCCCCCCCACTATCCGTTACTTCTCATTAACTATAGAATGCTATATTTAGTCTTTACCGTCACTGGGATCCGCCCTGGAGCTCATTACAGTAACAGAGCGAGTGAGTGTGTTTTACTGGGGGGTGGCATCCTGTTTTCACTGTAGCAAAGGTGCAGTCGCTCAGGGTTTCAAATCAATTTTCCTGTTTGGTTTCTGATTTCTACACCTCAGCAGTAGGAGGTTAGGCTTCATTTGCTGCACAAAAAATCTTTGAAGCTGTATCCCTCTGCACGGCCCGCTCCGATTCGCGCCCCTGTTGATAAAGTTAGGGATTAAATTAATGATTGCATAAGATCAGTCCGAGGTCTGTGAAACTAGCTGTACATATTTTTTTATTTTCCTTGTATTGATGTTTACAAACATTAAAAAGAATACGCTACCCCTTTAATAGGAACAGCTGGGGGAAAGTTTAGCTGAAAATCAACAGCTGTCTCTAGAAAGGATTACCGATCCCCGAAAGCAGCCGAACCAGGATAGAGTTCTTCAGAACGGTTTCTCGTTTACACTGTTCTTAATAGTTGCCGCTTCAGTGAGATGTGTCTATCTGGAGTGCTGTAGGGTTATCAGAGAGCGCTCTCTCGGGGGTCATCGGTGTGTTAACCTCGTGTCCTGGTTTCAGGTGGCGTTCACGACGAAGATCTACCACCCCAATATAAACAGCAACGGTAGCATCTGCCTCGATATCTTGAGGTCGCAGTGGTCTCCAGCACTCACGGTATCAAAAGGTAAGACCCCCCCCCCCCCCCCCCCCCCCCCCTCTCTGCCTGGCCTCGGCGTCGCTTCTCCACTGGGGGGGCCAGTGCAGCCCTTCAGTGGGCCCCTCCCACCACCAAGATTCGAAACAGGCAGCACCTTTACTAAGAGAGCCGCTGGGGTCCTCTGAGCTTACACATCATATAGCTGTAGTGCTGGAACAAAACATTAACCCCTCGCTGGCAGCAGAAATTTAGTTCACATGAAAGGCAGAATGGGGTGCAAATGCACCCCCAAAAAAGTGACCATGTGCACTCCGAAGTAGGGTTTGTCCTGTTTTACCGATCAGTGGAGAGAGAGAGAGAGAGAGAGAGAGAGAGACAGGCAGACAGGCAGACAGAGAAAACCCTCTTCTGGATAGCAGGAACGTGTGTTATTGATTTCAGACGTCATTTATGCATTTATTCCCTTGTGCATCTTCTTCATATATACATACTGTTTGATGAACGAATGCCACCAAGGAAGCATTTGTTTTGAATATTTTTTTCACTTACAATTGGCGATTGTCCACAGAGTGCACTAATTACAAGGTGTGTTTCAGCATTTTAAATTAAACACACGAGGAAACCAGAAACATGGTATTTTCTCACCTTTTTAGTTTTTTTGTATGTAGCAAATATCAGCCTACTCTTTAAAATAACTGGTTGGCTATTTTATTTTTTTAAATGCTTAGATTCTAGTTTATGTGTTTTAATTGATGATATTCTATATATGTATCATGAATCACCCTCAATCTTACTACCCTCTCACATTTCGTGTGTGTGTGTGTATTGAGATGGGTTATGGGATGTTGCTATGGAAACTGAGCTATGCCTTTCTCTGTTATGTGTTGGGGGCTGATATCATGGGCTGATATTTTCAAACCACGCTAAGATCGAAGTAACTGAAGGTCTCCTGAAGCATTCTAGGTTTTTGTGTATAACTTGAATTTTCATCATTAAGAAAATAGGAGTTAATTAAAGACTGGAGTTAACACCTAGAAAATACGGCTCTTGGTTTTTCCTCCCAGAGAAAGACTCGAAGCTTGTGTTTGCGAATGCTGTACTAGCGAGGAAGAGCGTCCGAGAGCTGGGAAGGTTTCTGTTGCATTTACTGTCGGCTTAAACGGCATTTTTTAAATGTTCAAGCTTTTTAACTTGCAGAATCAGGAATGTTTGTTCCCGTTCAGAAAAGGTGTCGTAAGAATTACTTTTTATAAATTGCTGCAGCGTGTGCCTGTGTGTGTAAGGCAGCGTGTACAGCTTTGATTTTTTTTGGTTTTATATGGAAAAGACATTGCACAAACTCAAGCTTATACTGAACACATGTAACACTGTGTTTAAACTCCTATTAACAACCCAATTAAAAAAAACTATATAAATTATGTATCATGTTCAATACCAAGACAAATATAGACCGTCGTTGTTCTTAAAAAAGCTTGGGGTTTGTTTTTTTTTTAGTAAAAGTTGTTTGTGAAAATCAAAGCAGCTGTGCGTTTGTTTCAAGTGGCACGCCACAGGTAGGAGGTGGCAGTGCGTCTGAGCGCTCCTCCTGGAAAAGCAGATCAAAGTTGCTGTCTCAAGTACTGTCCATGTTCCCCCTTCTTAATTGCTCTGCAGTACCTCCTTCCGTTAGAGTGAATGCGTCTCCATCAATACTTTCACTGATTGCTTGCTCCAGATGCAACAATTAGTTGGCAAGCCTGTTACTGATTTTCTGCCACTAAACGAGCCTCGATTTTTGGAGTCACAGGGTCTGGCGACGGCTCCCTCCAGACGGGAAGGTTCGAACGCATGGGGACACTTTTTCCAGTGATGGAGCTTTAGGCTTTCTGTATAAAAAGCACATGGGGTCTAAAGGCTGTAGCAGACCTGGGGTGTAAGTAGATGTGTAACTGTACCGATCACAATGTGCAGGTTGCATTGGTCCTCAGGGGCTACTTGCGTGATGCATAATGAGATCAAGTGATCATTCAGCAGAGGACTTCTTCGCTAAAAGACAGGGGAGGGGTGGGAGTGCATTTCCACATTGATGTCAAGTGAGATACCGACTAATCCTGCAGTGTCTTTAACTCGGTGTGTTTATCTGTTTCTCTCGGCTGCACAGTTCTATTATCCATCTGCTCGCTGCTTTGTGACCCCAACCCAGACGATCCACTGGTCCCAGAGATCGCACACACCTACAAAGCTGACAGGGAAAAGTAAGTGTCCCGAAGAATCTCGCCTTAAAACAACACAAACCTCTATCCTGTAGTGCAGTGGTCGATAAAGCTGGGCCCCTGGGCGCCAGCTGACATTGCACAGAGAAATATTGATCTTGTTACAATCTGTTACTCTCAATTTTTATAAATGTCATGCATTGTCATGTCATTTTACAAGTGGTAGGTTAAATGTCACAAGAGCAAAATTGTCCCTTCTCATGGGGTTCCTGGAGCGGCACACCTGGTAAAGGCACGGCCGAGTGCTGTGCAGGATGACTCATGCAGTCAGGGGAGCGCAGGTTCGTGTCCTGGCTGTGCAAAGTTGCCAGTCTTTGCCGGGGATTCCGCTGGGAGCGTTGCAGTGGCTCTGGCGCTCCTGCTGGTTAGGGAGGCAGTTCCGACAGGGACTGTTCCTCCACACCACGTTATAGCGGACCCTGCTGGCCAGGTGAGCTCAGGCGGACACCTGCAGGGCTGTGAGGGGAATTGGACATTCTAAATTGGGAAGAAAATCGATGGTAAAATAATTGTGTGCTCGTCCTTCGGGCAAATCGTAATTTAAAAGTACAGCAGCAAATCATTTCATATGCAGAATATAAATTGCTAATACCTGTTGCCTTTTTTCTTTTTTTTTTTCTGATTTCAGATATAACAGACTAGCCAGAGAATGGACGCAAAAATATGCAATGTGAAAAAAAAAGAGAGCGTTTTACACACACACACAAACACACACACACACACACACACACAAAAAAATAATAATAAAAAAAACTAAGCAAAAAAAGAAACGACAGCAGATCCTTGAAAGAGAAAATCCAAACTCCAGTGTAAATAAACCCCAGACTGGATGCCGTTTGTTTACCTGGTGCCCCAGTGCCATTTGCAATGACTTTTCTACTCTCAGCTGTGGGGAGAAGATCACACAAAACACAACCTTAGGGGATGAAGACACTGCAGACTGCAAACCCAGAAACACGACTGTGTCTTTTAATATTATTATTGTTATTGTTATTATTATTATTGTTGTTGTTGTACTGTTTACTTTAAAGTATTGAATGCTTAGAGTCTGGGCTAGGAGTTGGAAAGGCTTTAGAAGTTGCCCGCCTCTCCAGTTAAACTGGTACGTTCTTGAACCCTTGGCAATGCGGACAGGGGTATCACAGTATATGCTGTTACTGGAGGCTAGAGCTATCAGTGCTGTGGCAGGCAGGCGTCCTTTTATTTGAGCCACAAATGGAGCTTGCTTGTCACAGTTAATAGGAAGTTTCAGTGAAATGTACTCGAACTCCGCGTTGATGTCATTCTCTGCTGCCAGCAGGAAAAAAGGTGTTTATTTATTTATTTATTTATTGTATCGCAAACAGATTTTTTTTTTTAATAAGGGATTCTCTGCTTTTTTTTATTTTTTAAACCTTTTATCACAGTTCTGTACTATATGCATACCACAGCATATACTGTGCCTCCAAACCGTTGAAAGATATCATAACCAGCGCTTTTAAAAAAAAAAAAAAAAAAAAAACTATCACTCACTTTTTCTTTACCTGCTGTGTGGGCGGGGAGTCAGATAGGGTATTAAAGAGACAGTATCACGCCTTTTTAAAATCCAGACCATGCGAGATGCATTAAAACTTTGCTGTTCTTTTCCTGTCCCTTTGTCCCTCAATTTCAGCCGCAGTCCTGAAGTTAGCATCTTCTTTCAGCCCGTCGGGCAGCGGCCAGGTGCGCTTGCCAGAGTCCCGTGTTTGTTTTCACTGGAGAGAGAGAGAGAGAGAGAGAGCGCGCGTGTTGGGTTCCAGTTCCCCTGTGCTCGCTTTGCAGGCTGTAGCGGGCTGGATGTCTCCTGCAGCCGCCCTGCGGCACCGTACCGCTCGCTCCTGTGGAAACAGCGGTGAAGAGGCCGTTGTGTTTGCACACGGAGACATTTGATTTTGCATAGCTACACTTTGTAATTTTAGAAGCAGTACAATACAGCAGAATATTGAAAAGCAATGGGATAAATAGACTCCACACCATGCATGATACCTGGAGGGTTAAATACAAAGGAATAGCAGATTGTTGCATCATTAACAGAACAGTAAATGACATCACAAGCACATTCATAGATTTTAATAGAAATAAGTGAGTGTAGTTACCATGGCATCAGTAGCCTAGAAATACCCCCACTGTTAGTTTTCAATCACGTTTCCCCTTGATAAAGGTATTACACCTTGCACACGTATTGCAAATAAACTGATTTCTCAGGTATAGCCTTGCAGGAGGCAGGACTCTCTTTATACAGGGAAACAAAGAGAATAGCAAAACACAGGTGAGATGCAATCATGCATAAAGAATGTACGTGCAGCACTGTGAAGGGTTAATCGTGATACTGTCTCTTCAACACCTGCTGCATAGGGAGTGAATTTGCACAGTGTCAAAGTGAACATTTGGGGGAAACGATACAAATAAGGTAAGCGTGAGAATGTAGGCAAATGAGGGAAGAAATTATTATTTTATTTTTTTTTTTTTAAAAGTGCTTGGCTAGTAAATCTGTTTTGTAGCTTCGGTTAGTTCCTCTGACCGGCCTTGTTTTGAGGAATCCTTGCAGAGTTGGAACAGAGGTTCAGAGGCTCAGTGTTTTTTTTAGACTGTTATAAAAGCATGGCCTAACAGGTGACACTGGGAATGTTCAAAAAGCAATTAGACTGTAATGCCAAAGCAGATCCCTTTAGTTGGGGGAACATGGTGTGCTAACTTTAAGTCTTGCTGTCATTGCTCGTCGAGTAATCCATTCCTTCACCACAGTCTTTGCAAGGATTCTTGAAAGCATGGCGGGCTGCTGGAGTAGACCGGCCCCCCACCAAAGCAAAAAAAAAAGGGAGTTCCGACTTTCTCCCACAGCTTTGTCTTTCTACCCGGAGAAATCGGAAACGCAGCTTTGAGCGCATGCTGAAAATCCTAAAAGGGTGCAATGGTTCGGTCAGCCTTTGTTTTGGGCGCGGTTTGGAGTTCTTGAAGGAAGAGCGCTGAGAAACGCAAATCAGGGTTGTTCGTACCACGCTGTCCCTGAAGGCACGTGCGAGCGCATGTTTGTTTGTTTGTTTTCTGCCAGGTGCCAGTGCTGCATTTGAAAGCCCGGTTGATGTCCAGCGATTGAAGACACGAGACACGGACGCCGCTCACTCCTCGTTTACACTTTGATCACGTCGATGCGCTCCCCCAGCGAGGACCTGCAAGAGGAATTTAGCAACAAGAAACTAGAATGTGACAACACTAAATAAATAAATACATCTCCTTTTGTTTTATAAGTACGTTGAACGTTATTTTCCAGCCTGATAGGACTGTGGTGTTATTTAATGCTTCAATGAGAGAATGAGATAGGGAGGCTGTTATACTCTGAACAGCCTCCCTCTGCTCTGTATTGGTGGAGCAGAGAATGAGATAGGGAGGCTCTTGTACTCTCTGAACAGCCTCCCTCTGCTCTGTGCTGGTGGAGCAGAGAAAGAGAAAGGGAGGCTCTTATACTCTCTGAACAGCCTCCCTCCGCTCTGTGCTGGTGGAGCAGAGAATGAGATAGGGAGGCTCTTGTACTCTCTGAACAGCCTCCCTCTGCTCTGTGTTGGTGGAGCAGAGAATGAGATAGGGAGGCTCTTGTACTCTCTGAACAGCTTCCCTCTGCTGTGTTGGTGGAGCAGAGAATGAGATAGGGAGGCTCTTGTACTCTCTGAACAGCCTCCCTCTGCTCTGTGTTGGTGGAGCAGAGAATGAGATAGGGAGGCTCTTGTACTCTCTGAACAGCCTCCCTTTGCTCTGTGTTGGTGGAGCAGAGAATGAGATAGGGAGGCTGTTATACTCTAAACAGCCTCCCTCTGCTCTGTGTTGGTGGAGCAGAGAATGAGATAGGGAGGCTGTTATACTCTGAACCACATCCACACCTCCCTGCCTCCCTCCCTCCCGTACAGAAGTCGATGCGGAGAGGAAAGCGACTGTCCGACTCCAATGCATTTCAATGCACAATGCATCTCCAAAAACAGGGCGAGCCACGGCGCTGTGTGCGGCTGTTTCTCTTACCAGTTCGTGCTGGACTTCCCGTCCACCACCTCATTGTAAGCTGCCTGCAGCGCCGCGCCGTTTTTGCTCAAGTTCACAGACATGGTTATATCTGCCTGCAATCCACACAGAAATGCTTGCAGTACAGGGGAGGGAATCGACAGATACTTACAGGAAGCGAGTGAATCAAGCACAAACACACACACAACACGGCTTAGCCTTTAATTTTTTTCTTAAACTGGTGCCCTCTCAAGGACTGGAGGAGAACCTAGCTAAACTATATTTGTTTTACTGTATGATCCTGGGAAAAAAAAACTGCTGCATCTCCCCATTCGACAGTAAATACAGAGCCATGAGCGTGTAGTGCAGTGATAGCATTGCTACTGCAGAACCAGACTCTTATACTCTGTGAACAGCCTCCCTCTGCTCTGTATTGGTGCCTGGTTGTTGGTTCTGCACTAGCAATGCTATAACTGCACCACATACAGTAAAACAAATATAGTTTAGCTAGGTTCTCCTCCAGTCCTTGAGAGGGCACCAGTTTAAGAAAAAAATTAAAGGCTAAGCCGTGTTGTGTGTGTGTTTGTGCTTGATTCACTCGCTTCCTGTAAGTATCTGTCGATTCCCTCCCCTGTACTGCAAGCATTTCTGTGAGGATTGCAGGCAGATATAACCATGTCTGTGAACTTGAGCAAAAACGGCGCGGCGCTGCAGGCAGCTTACAATGAGGTGGTGGACGGGAAGTCCAGCACGAACTGGTAAGAGAAACAGCCGCACACAGCGCCGTGGCTCGCCCTGTTTTTGGAGATGCATTGTGCATTGAAATGCATTGGAGTCGGACAGTCGCTTTCCTCTCCGCATCGACTTCTGTACGGGAGGGAGGTGTGGATGTGGGTGAAAACAGGGAGTTTGGATGTGGCTGAAATTAAAAATCGAATATATAATATAGATATATACGGAACCTTTAATTAGTATGTCTTACAGAATTCAGCGAATTTGCATTAAGATATCTATTAGAACTAGCTACGTATTGTATCCAGATATATCCATATCTATCTATCTATATATATATATATATATATATATATATATATATATATATATATATATATATATATATATGCATTTTAAGTAGGAACAGAAGTGCTTTGTGGGCTTACCTGATTTTGAAACAAAATATTTCCGGCTTGCATTTTTTTGCACAGTTCTTTTTTTTCACGTGTTTTTAAACGAGCTGTTTAATTATTAATACAAAAAAAAAAACCCACCGAGGCGAGTTTGGTTAGTCAGTTAGGACGCGTTGTTGAATCTTCATTGTAGTTTTTATGTTTTAATTGTATTTCTGCTTTACTTTTAATTGTGCGAATATTGCTGTCTAGTCAGTCGAGCCTGCGGTGCGCAAACCTCAAATTAATTAATACAAATTTAAAACAAAACAAAAGATGAATAAACACAGAGATACAGCGAACTTGTAATAGCCGAGGTCGTGTTTTTGTTGGTTTACCGAATAAACAAACACGTAAAATACAATAAATCAAATTATCAAAGGACAGTGACGCGTTCCGCTTGCCCAGTTTAGACCACATCCCAGGAAAGTACTAGAATTTACTAATCGCGATATCCGAACCGAACCGAACCGCACCGGACCGCCTGCCCAGCCCACGCCAGTAATAGCACCGCGTCTCGACCAGCAGAGGATGGCGCTTGACTGTTTGTTGTGATTGACACAGGTGTTGCATAAGCATTTAAGTTTTTATTTTACCTCGACTTGATATCCGAAGTAGACACGGTGCATCTTACCGTGTGCGCTTCAGGGACGCGAAACAAGACTAGCCCTGCTCCACAGCCCCTTCACACATTCCAGGTTGAAATACCGGTTTGAGCCCCAGGCGTGTCTCTTTATTAAACTCGGGGAAAGTAAAACCAGGAACGGATCGAACTGCTATGCAATGGAAGGTTTATTTCCATCCCTGCACTTTGCTGTTTGCAGTTAGGCAACTGAAACAGGCTGTATTTGAAGTGGGATGTATTATAAACGCAAACGTTTGTGTTGTAGGTGGTATCCTGTATCCTGGATAATAGTTAAGTTAAATTCTATTCCAGTTTATTTTAATCTAAGTACAGAGGGAGTGAGGTGGAGAGAGGGACCTGTCCAAGTGTAACTCCCCAGACCAAGTACGTGTGTGGAATTAAATCACATTCACTTAGTGTTCTCGTGTTCATTAGGGTTCTTAACAGTGTGTGATAATTAACCTCAGTATAACCGCATGGGGATAGTGCAGTCATTCTACAGTCTGGCAGTCCACAGTCTCTGTGTATTGCATTGAAATGTAGCTAATATTAAACAGATGTTTTTGACTAAAAGTCTTCCTCTGTGTTTCCTGTAATAAACACACATTATAGCCGAATGCAGTCTGAAATGTGTGATAAATGCTTAGTGCAGATCGATGCCAATTCAAGAGAGTTGTGGTGTTCACCATGTGGACTCTAACCAGAATGACGTTGGTTACAGTGTTACAGGATATCCACGCTTTGAAATGCAGAGGTAATAGAAAAACCTCCCATAACAGTGTCAGCAGCGTGTGAAAGTCCGTCGGCACTTTCATTATTGCTCGATCAGAGGTTGCTGTCTTGGAGAAGCACCTACAAACCGAGCATCTCCTCTCATCCCTCTCTCGCCGAGTCGGTCGGGTCGACTGTCTTGCTGAATTGAAACAGGCAGATGCGTGTTTTTCGATTTCGAAAATCCTTAAGTTTTAGAAAGAGTGCAAACAACAGCAGGAGCGACAGATTTATCTTTTAATTTGCCCCTCGGCTGGTGACTCGTTTAGGAGGAGCACTTGAGCTGTCAGCAGCATTGAATTCAAAAGAAGACGATGCACTTGAAAAATGCATCCGATCTCTGTCAAAACAACCAGAAAGAAAAAAAAAAAAAAAGAACTTGTGGAGATATCGTGTAATTGGTAATGCCAAAAACAAACCTACAAACACCCCGAGTAATATTAAACTGTTACCCTCACCAGTCACAAACAGTGATTGTCTGCGCAGCAGAGGAGCAAAATAAATGTAGCTTTATTTAAAACTGGTGTAAAGCGAGCGCCTCTCGCCTGTGGTTTGAACAGCTACATTAAGCTAACCCTCAGCGGATCGTAGCGGCAGGTGTTTCTCAGAAATGAAGAGCTCTGAGTGGAAGGAGTGGAGCCGCATCAAGCCTGGCTGAGGTGTCGCTGTGCTCAGAAAGGCTGTCTCACAAGCAGGATGGACACAATGCGTGGGCTGCTGCTGCTGCAGGAGCTTGAGGGCCCGCTGAGAAAAGCAGCCAAGCCTGTATGCAAAGATGGGTGAACGACTCCACTCTGCTCCCCTTTTAAGGTGTTAATTATGCTTCATAAGGGGCGCCTATCCCAGGCAGACGGTTGCACGGCGCATAAAAAGATCACTGCTTGCCCGCAGATGTAATTGGCATTCGGCTACATTTGCATGCTATCAAGATGTGACTGTTATCAGAAACGCTCACAAACAGGTAAGGCCTTGTGGTGGCCACACTAAATACAGGATGAGCAATCCCTTTGTACCGCTTAGTGAAAGGAGCGTCGGGGTGGTTTAGTGTAATCACTGTGTGCCCCCAGGCAGGGCCAGCGCAGGAGCATCTCAACAGAGCAACACCAATACAAAGAGAGACTGACGCAAACCAGACTCAGCAAAATGACAATAACGTCACATTCCAAACAATTACTATAAATCCAGAAATAAATAAATATATAATGCAGCTCTGTCTAGAAGCTGAGCATCCTCTACATGGATTGACAGTTATAAAAATCAATAGATGTACATAATTTTAGATCTTTCATTTAACATCATGTAATCAAACTAAAATATGAAACCGCAAAAGTGTACCGGAAGCCGTAATAGCAGTGAGGTATTTCCTGTTAGATTTCAAAAAATCATTTGGCCGGTTTTTCGTGAAGTATCTGGGAAACACACCGCTTTGGAGTTAATTCAAAATGCTAGCGTAATGTTGTTCAGCAGCTTTCACTAGACTTCACGAAGCAAAAGGAGTTGATTCTGTAGGGTGTGGCAGAGTAGGGGGAGGAAAGATGTAGTCCTGGGGTTTGGTGCAGGACTACATCCCCCAGAATGCCATGGGGTTGGAGCAGAGCCAGAAGGGGAATCACCTGGCTGTAGTTTCCATAGAAACAGTTGCTGGTAATAAAGGAGGCAGGTGTGTATAAAGCAGCTCTTGGTCTGTGCGAAGGCTAAGTCTCGTGGAGAGACCGGAGTGCAGACTGTGAAAGGTATAGTGATACTTGCAAAGTGTGGATGTGTTTTGTTGAACCGGTAAACAGCATAGCTGTCCAGTGATAACTAGAAAACTTAGAGTTTAGTTAGTACTCCTGGATGGAGTTAGTTTTGTGTTTTCATGAATAAATATACAGGCCCTGCCCTGTTGAAATATATCTGGGGTCCAGTGTTTGTTTTCACAAGAAGAAAGTGTGAACACTCCTGAGAGTGACAAAGCTTACCCCACTTTGTCCCATGGGTGATGCCAAACCTGACTGCGGCACCGTCCAGAGGTGATGAAGCATAGTCCCCTGCAGCTCTAACCGTGAGGCCACGGCGTCTCCCAGTACAGTGACCACTGTAGTTTATCAAGCCTGACATCTGTGTTTCACATGGATGCTTTGACAGTGATTAAACGTTTACTGGGCGTGTGTTCCTTTCTGCAGGGCTCTGTTTACGTACGAGGGGAACAGCAATGACATTCGACTGGCAGAGAAAGGAGGTGAGTGGTGATGTTTGTGGGGGGGCTGGACACAAAATTAGAAACACTGTCAATGTGAACTGGGCAGCGTCCGTCCTGCATAAGGGGTATATCCTGTCGTGAAGGTTTTTTAAACCCCAGCTCAGACCTCCATCCTCCACTGATGAAGACGACACAGACCTGTACTGTCAGACTGTCTGCAGTTTGTAATGTTGAAATAATAATAATAATAAGATTTGTTCTGACTGTGTCTGGATACTGTGGCGTGACGTGGATTTGATATTCGTCAGAGCATGTTCCAGGAGAAAAACGTTGTGCTTCTCTCAAAAGCATTCTGTTATAAACCCATAGTCTGTCGCTTCCAGCTCCCTCGGAGATTCTGCTAATGGGCCCTTTCATTATCGCCCTAGCCGGGCTCAATAGAGCAGTTTGGATAAAGCGCACAGTGCAGGAGGCATGCATTTCTGTTTTAAAATGTGCTGCTTTTAAGCTGAAGGAAGTTTCTGTTCTCTCTGCCCAGCGTAGCAGTAGATATATAATAACAATACATATTTGCCGTGATGTTTCTTTCAAAGCTGGACATGTGAGCTGTGTGTAACGAATACAGTGCAGCTGTTTTGTGAGCTGCAATCAATTTAATCATTTTAAAGACTATGTTGAAAACGCTTAATAGTTCAATAGCTGTAGGGCTTGTTGCGTGTAACTGGGGGAAAAACTGTTGTAATGCTGCCCCTTAAAAATTGCATTCTTCATTTTATTTCTTAAATGTGTGCTTTTAAAAAAAATGTGCGCGTCAAGCGATGGTCCAGGAGCAGGTTTGGTGCTGTAAGCTGACTGGGGTCTGCCTGTGTTTCAGACGGGGGTTTGGAGGAGATGGTGGAGGAGCTGAACAGTGGGAAGGTGATGTACGCTTTCTGTAGGGTACAGGACCCCAACTCCGGCCTGCCCAAGTACGTCCTCATCAACTGGGTATGTATCGAATGCAGAAAGGGGGTGCCGGCCACTAGACTGGAAAGCTGAGGGAACACGAAATCGCTTTGTGGCTTTGAACTTGGTTTGAGGAGACTAGGGTTCAGGCCACGGCACACCAAGAGAGACTTGGGGGGGGGGGGGGGGGGGGGGTTTGATTCAGCAACCTTACCCTCACAGTGGCTTCTGTTCCCTCAGCTTTAGTGATTCTGAGCTGTCTGACTCGGTGTGCGATTGCTACAGACTGATCCTGCCTGCTGTGTGTGCGGTTTGTTACAGACTGGTGAAGGAGTGAAGGATTCCAGGAAAGGACTCTGTGCCAATCACGTCAGCTCCATGGCCAACTTCCTGAAGGTATCGTCCTCCAGACCACAACAACCAATCAAAGCACAGCACAGCAGGGTTCTACTCGTTCTACAGATCAGTGGGATTCGGGTTACTTCAAAACCACCGACCAGACAGCTGAACCTACAGCACAGGAAGTGACCAGCTACCAGCAAGCTGCAGCCACCTTTTTAATCTATAGAGCATTTGAATTAAAGTACAGAAAAAAAAAAGCTAGCTAAGAACCAAAAATCAAAAGTAAGAAAAGGGATTTCAGAGCCACGCTCCAGCCCTGTCTCTCTCTCTCTCAGGGCGCTCACGTCACCATCAATGCCCGCTCCGACGACGATGTGGAACCCGAGGCCGTCATGCAGAAAGTAGCCAAGGCGTCCGGGGCCAACTACAGCTTTCACAAGGAGTCGGACCGCTTTCGGGACGCCGGTCCCCAGGGGCCCGTGGTGAGCGCTGCCCCGCGGGCGCAGGGAGGGGCCAGAGCACGCGTGTGGAAGTGTCATGTTTTGTGTCCGTGTAGCGGAGGTGCTCGCTTTACGCGTTTCACGTTACGCAAACGCAACACAAAACTCAAAATAAAAAAAAAAAACCTCTGTACGTGAAACCTGCCCTCTGAGCTCCGGCACAACTCTCTCAGCTAGGGGGCGCTCGTTCGGAGCCAAAGCAATAAGCCAAGACCAGAAACACTTTGTTTTAGCGAAACGTTTATCCATTGTCAAAAAAAAAAAAAAAAAAAAAAAAAAAAAAAAAAAAAAAAAAAAAAAAAAAAGTGTGCTGCTGGCCATTATTACAACATTGCACAACTGTTTGTCTACAAGACTACAAAGTTTCTTTAGTTTAACTTCAATGTGTCTTCTCTCCCCTGTGTGTGTGTGTGTGTGTGCGCGTGTTTGGGTAGGGCTCGGTGTACCAGAAGACCAATGCCATGTCTGAAATCAAGCAGACCAACAAGGACACCTTCTGGGCACAGACTGAGGTAAGAGAGCATTCCCAACCCTGCGCTGCAGAGGAGGGTGGAGATAAAAGCCCAGCATTTTAAGAAATGCACAAATGACAATCAAAAAAAAAAAAAAAAATCCCCAATGTATTCACAGTGACACAAAACCGACAGGTTATATTCTGTTGATGTAAGTTTCCTGTATTTCTCATTGCTATTCATTAAGAACATCACCCAGAAACCGAGGCTGAAACATTCTAGCATGCAGCCCAGCTACTGAGCTTTGAGATTTGTAAACCTTTCAAACTTACTCTGACACGTTCATTAAAATCGCTGTGTAATTCCCATAGCCTCGTCTGCTGCTTCTAATCCCAAAACTGCAAACCCGAAATGACAAAACCGAAGCGTTTGTGGGTTTTTTTTGTTTTTTCTCTACGCGGTGTGCATTTCCAGTAGTATGCAGAACTGTCATTGTTCAATATAAGGAGTTTGAATGCAGTTCTTAATGGCCTGAAGCTGGCGGAGGCGGGGGGGGATGGTGGAGCAGGATGCCCATCGCTGGGTCTCTGAGCTCGGGGGTTGTAACGGGGCCTGTCTCTGCAGAGGGACGAGGAGAAGCGGCGCCTGGAGGAGCGGAGCAAGGACACACAGGAGCGGGAGCGGCTGGACCGGGAGAGACGAGCCCGGGAGCAGCAGGAGGTGGTGGAGAGGGAGCGGAGAGACAAGGAGCGGGCCAGTCAGATCGACCAGCAGAAGTGAGTAACTGCCCAGGGGTGCCAGGGAGGTGGGGAGGCGTGCCTCTCGCCCAGGCTGCACTGACCCTGCGCTCTCTCTCTCTCTCTCTCTCAGGGTGCAGCAGCAGCAGCAGCAGGAAGCAGGCAGCCGCCAGCAGGAGACACAGCAGCGGGTGAGTCTTGCGTTGGTTCTTGGATTTTCCCCTCCCTGTTTGTCTGGAAGTTTGCCTCGGTTTGGCTGTTGTACTAACACTGGTGCATTTGCAATTCCCAGGAGGAATATGAGAGGGAGCAGCAGGCTGCACGGAGGCCAGGCTTCCAGCGAGGTGCGTCTGTGGAGAAGGCAAACGTGAGTATTTGTTCTCAAACTTGGCATCCGCAGTTTCGTCTTTTGACCACCAGACGGCACTGCAAACTCAGAACAAGCACATTTGGGTAGTGTTAACTCCAGACTGTCATTTTGTATGTTTTTTTGCAAATAAAAAAACTTGAGAGACCTGGGTTGTATTGCTTGGTTTTAGTTTTGCAAAGACCGTTTAACGACCAGACAGCAATCAGGGGGGCTTTATTGCTTAAATAACAATTTAGAAATACAAAAAGAAACTGAGGTCCAGTGTTTTCAGCAATTTCACTCAAATTTAGCACTGTTCAGTGCTAAAGAAACATTTTAAATACAATTTCTTTCTGTGTAGTAGTGGGGGTAGGGGTCCTGCAGAGTGCAGGAAATGCTTTGCATGTTTCGTTGTGTCTAACTGCAATGCCCCTCGGTGTCCTGCAGGAGGCAGCCTCGCTGATCTCCCAGCGCTCGCAGAATCCTCGGGACATGTTCAAGCAGAAGGAGAGAGCCATGGCCAGCGAGCCCAGAGACTCCCCAGACAGCCCACAGCCGGGTGAGTGAGCGGGGACCCCCAACACGTTGCAGGAAACCAAGATCATGCAAAGACAGCCCTCGAATCCCACCTTTTAATGTAGGCTTCTGGAGATCACCCCTTACTGGCCAGGCCACCCATTGAACTCAAAGCAGTCACCTGCAGGTTTGTCCTGTGTCCACTAGGGGTCAGTAGCGCACCGACATCCACTGTCAGTCTTTATGATCTTCTGTTGCTGTAATTGAGTTTTTAGCCTTTAATGTTAATGTCTATAAATAAGTTTCTTTTAGTTTTTTTTTCTATAAAGATTGCATAAGAATATCCTATGTTTTGAATGCATGCTTTGTTTTTCTTGTTTTGCTTGCACAGTTACTCTGTATTTGTTTGTTGCTCTTTCTCTGTCTAGCTACCAAGCTGGGAGAGGTTTGATCCCTAACTGTGTGTGTTTGTGCTGCTGTGATTGGAGTCCATGCTGCAATTGCCTCTCCCGTGTGCCTGATGGCCCCTCTCTCGCTCCCTCTCGCTCCCTCTCTCTCTTTCTCTAGGAAAGCTCAGGAGCCCCTTCTTCTCCAGACAGTCCAGTGACCCGGAGCCACCCCTGTCCCCCCATCGCCAGGCCTCGCCCCTCCATGCCACACCCGCCTCGCCCGTGCGCGCTGCAGGTCTGCCGCCTGTCTGTCTGCATGCTTCCCAGGGACGGCAGTGAGACTCCCGCTGCATAGCAGTGTGATCCATTCCTGGTTTTACTGCAATAAGACACACCTTGTTACAGATCTTCTGGGGCTAATCAAGCTTGTAGTAAAACCTGGAGTGGGTGAAGCGGCTATGCAATAGGAGTCTTATTTCCGTCCCTGCTGTCTGTGTTGAGTGAGGGGCCCCCAGTCTCCTCTCTCTGCCTGCATTCCCAGCAGAAGCTTGAATGAGTTTGCAAACCCTTTTAGCCCTAGCTGTAGTCCGGGAGAGTGGAGCTGGGGTCCTCTAACAGCCCTGCCGTTTCCGGAGGGCTGACTGTCCCTTTGTCTCTGTCTAGTGCCCAGCGTTCTGGACCAAGCCCGCTCCCAGTGTGAACCTGAAGGTCCAGCTCAGCAGGATCTGAAAGGTGGGTTCAGCTCATCTTGTATACTGAAGACCGCAGTCCGTGAGATAAGCTGTTTTGAAAACCACCACCCTGGTCGTGGGTGAAATGCCACTGACCCGGTGCTTTGTTTCCGCTCCAGAGAACAGCAGCCCCAGCCAGCGTGCGTCCCAGCCGAGCCCGCCCGCAGACCTGTACGAGGATGTAGCGGGACAGGAGGAGCCGGAGAACCTGTACGAGGAGCCCCCTCAGGTGGGACCCCGGTCCGGAGAGGGATGCGGGGAGGGAGGGGGGCGGGGTGCAGTGAGCTGCAGTGTGACCCGTCTCTTTGTTTCGCTCAGGTGGAGGAGGCGAGCGCAGTGTCAGAGGAGCCGGCCGCTGTGAAGGGGGTGTGCGCGCGGGCGCTGTACGATTACCAGGCTGGTAGGTGCTCCACTCTGCAGCTCGTCCTGCTGGAAAGCCAAACTTAATGTTGCTGCTCTTATCGTTGAAACGTCCCAAATGTTAGAATATAACGCAACGAGAACTCACTTTGGTTATCGCGTTCCAGTTATTATCACAGCACTGATTTCCACCTAACGCCAGGGAAATAAAACCTTGATACAAGGTGGGTGGTACTTAAGTAAGCTGCTGTACAGAACTTGGATGTTCTGAATGATGCTAATTATAGTATGGAGAAAACACAATTGAACTGATCTGTAAATCTTGTCTGAATATGTCTTCGCACCGCTGTGGGTGTAGGGTTAGTGGCTTCAACTATTTATTGATTTTATTGATTGATTTTATTGATTGATTTCTTGCAGCGGATGACACAGAGATCTCCTTCGACCCCGACGACATCATCACAGAGATTGAAATGATTGACGAGGGCTGGTGGCGCGGCTACGCCCCGGATGGGCGCTTCGGAATGTTCCCAGCCAATTACGTGGAGATCCTGGATGCCTGAACATGCACCCCCCTCCCCAGAACCTGAAGACCCAATCACAGGGAGGCTGAGGATAGGCTTGCACAAATGACCGAAAAAAAGAAAAAAAAACAATACAAAAAAAATGAATCTGTTGGTTACTATGGGACCAAACGATAGACCAGTCCTTGGGGAGCCCTAATTTAATAATGAGGACCGATTAAACCATAGTTGCCCTGGGGTCCGCATTGAATGCAACGCCTGAGCACGACAAAGATAACAATTGTATGGCTTTTAAAACAACTTCCTTTCTTGAATATCAAGCTTTTATTGAAACCGTCGAAATCTAAAAACTCAATCTGAAACCAATTTGCTTCCTTTTAGTTTTTTTTTAGGCTGCTATAAATTGTTTGCTTTCTCTCGGAAAATAATGCCGTTTGGGCTCAGAGCGGAGCCCGCAGTGTCTAGTCTGTGGAAAGGAGGCACTCTGTTTTATAATAGCTTTATTCCTGGATAAGGAATGAGTAACACAGCTAACGAAGTGTCCAGTTTTGACGAGTGACCTTCTCAAACAGCGTTGCGACCTTTCTCTACTAGACTAAGAAGCTTCTTAGTTTTACTCTTTAAAATGAACTACAGTGACATTTTCACTGCCCTCCCCTATCGTCAATTTTTCAGTTCCTATTGGCGTTTGTTACTTCTTGTCTTAGGAGAGGCGTCCCCAATGCTTTTTATTATAAATGCGTGCAGACAACCCCGCTTTCTGAAACGCAGAAACTCAACTCCTGAAATCGCTGCCGACCGAGGGTCCAGAAACTCTGCAAAAAATTTTGAAAACCATTCTATAAAGGATGCTGGGTATAAAACCCATACAGCTGTTATTTGGGCCTGGATAAATAAGATTTTTTTTTTTTCATTGGGACTGGAAAATTTGGGAAAACCAGATTTGCTACCGTTAAATTTGAGAAGGCTGTGGGCGTTTAGAGCATTGTACAGCACCCTGGGATTCCCTGCCTGTCGCATGCGTGTGTAGAGGTCTCAAATGTGCAGCTTTGCAAGAAACCTGATCGCGCAAACATTGTTATTCTGAAACCTGACTACTTCTGGTACTGCACAAGGTCAAATAAAGCACACAGGTGCTTTTTAAATGAGAATACACGTCTGCTTAAACGTTCTCTTTCAAAACTGTCCCTTTTGAGACCTGCACAGGGAGTGGATGAGCATGGTGTGGGGAATTTGGGGGTTTGTTTTGATGACTGGTCACTTCAAGGGTTAAACTCGTACATTATTCAGTTTAGTTTAACATTTAAAGAGCTGCTAAATGCCTTCAGCGTGTTGCTCAGTGTTTTCAGCACCTGCTAAAAGGGGAGCGCAGTTTTACATTATTTACAAAATTACCTGGAGTAGCCCTTTGCAGTAAATGCAATTTTAATAGGATTCGGATGCACTACAGCGCCCTCTGGCGGGTGCTGGTAGTGCTCTACCCCTGAATACAACAATTCCCTAGCAGAGCAAGTCCTATTTTTTAAACTGGTCTAATTTGACAAGTAAACAAAACAGTGTGCCTTTTCACGAATCGATTCACAGCTTCATAGTGGACCCAGCCGAAATTTAGAAACACGAAGCTTCACGACAAACGTTTTTTTTGGAAGGAGGCTCGCTTTGTGAAATCTGCAAATTGTGTTTTTTTTTAAAAAAAATGAAAGAATAATAATAATAATAATGACTAGAATTGCCACTTTGAAAATTAAAATAATTCAATCGATCAAAGTTACGCATCGTTTGTTGTGTGTGTCTTGAATAGGATGGACAGCATTACTTATGTCTAGATAACTGATTCTCGAGTTGTAAGCACCTTGTCGAGGGTGTATGCTGTCTGTCACGTCTACAGGGGAGGCCAAAAGTGTTGCAGCTCTGAAAAGAGACATAATCAATTCAACATAATTTAGATATTTTACTTAACATCATGTAATCAAAGAAACTACAAAAGGATATCGCGAGAGTCTACCAGAAGCCGCAATAGCAGTACGGTATTTCATGATATTGTGAAATGTCACATTTTTACAATTTGTGTCAGTTCTTCATTAAGTAGATTTGGGGGGCGCACTACAGAGCATTGTGCAATTGTTAATGTAACATTATTCAGCGGGTTTCATTCGAGTTCATGAAGCAGAATTAGTTCATTCTATAGGGGGAATGCAAAGCGTTTGGCCACAGCTGTGGAGCACCTCTTCTTGAAATGTAACGAAGCTTGCTGAGGGCTTCTGTAGCTCTGGTTATTGAGATCAGACTATAGAGGTGAAGTGGGGCTGACCGTCTGCATGCTGCAGATTCACTTTTTGCATATCCCTAGATTATAGAACAGCATGTTCCCTTGCGAGGAAACTTGAGCGCATCTTTTGTTGGATGGAAGATGTCTGTCTGTCTGTCCTGAAAGATTGCACCTCCAAGCTGCTCTGGTCTTGAAGGCTAGTCCATTAACCAATCTAGGTGATCGCCCTGGGTGATTTCTGCATTAGGACTGAAAACCAAAAAAAAAAAAAAAAAAAACACAGGAAAGCAAGAAACCGCCGAAGCAGTGAAATTTCGAATTCAGTGTTTTAACCCTTCGGTTACCGGCAGGTTTTACAGTTTGAGTCAGGAGGTTCTGGGAAAGATATTGGAGGGATTTCCCACTGAAGAGGGGAGGGAAAAAAAAACAACAAAAAAAACGACAAAATAACATATTCCATAGAACTCTGGTTTACAAACCAGCTTCGTCGGAACGACAGCTGGGAGAAAAACATGGGTTAAATAACAAAGAAAAAGAACATAATGTCTTCCACAAGATGACGCTGTCCATGTTTGGCTGGAAAGGAGAGAGAGAGAGAGAGATTGAGAGAGAGAGAGAGATTGTTCTTTTTTTCTTCTTTTAAACTGAAACAAAGGTAAAACAAGAAAAATCCCCTGGTTTGCGTGTTATTGTACGTTCATCTCGTTCCAGGAACTTGTCTGACTCTCTCTCTCGGCTGCAGTGAAGCTCTGAATAGCAGTTTGATGCTCAGAGTGATACTCTCTGATCTGTCATTGCAGAAGCTCCGCGCAATATTCTTCTAACCCGACTCGCATTTCTGTAATACGGTATCTCTGTGTTACGAGGTCAAACCCGTGTCCACCAAATATCACGACATTTAAAAAACACCCCAAGAAACTTGTTAATAAGTTCGGTGAGAAACTTGCTAATTTAGGAGTTTAGATTATTAGAATAGGAGTTGAACTCCTGTTTGCTTTTGTAATATAGTCTTTTACCCTCTGTGTGTCTTACTGCACCAGGCAAAAATAAGAAAAAGCACCTGGAACGAGGTATAGTCAGATCTCGTGTTTCGCTCTGCTCTGACTTGCGCTGCAATGACAGGACTAACGGTTTTATGCAACCTTTCAGAGGAAGGGTATTTTCACAGCAGTATACCCAAGAGAATTTATTTTAAAAAAATGCATTGACGAAGACAGTGATCAGAATTTCGGTCTCAAACCCACATCAATTTATTTTCAGCAATTCTATCTATATATCTATATCTATCTATCTATCTATCTATCTATCTATCTATCTATATATATATATCTATCTATCTATATATATATATATAATCTGTCGTATCTTCTGAGTATTTCAAGTTATATGAAGCAGCGTATTTTTATATTTTTCTTTGTCAATGCTGTATGTGTGCTCTTCCTGGCTAACACAATTCCCAGCCGACTTTCCTGTATGTGTTTGCATTCGGAGTTGCGAGATCCTGTGACCTTGTTTTTCTTGGGGATCGGGTGACTCATTCGAGTGGGTGTGTGTGGAGTGGACCGGAGAGCCGGAGCATTGATAGCTGACCCTCGGCATCTCCTCACATTCAAATCACATCCACAGGAGATGAGACACGAGGATTGCTGATACATTCAGGTGTTTGCTTTGAGTTGACAGGGAATGAGTTAATCTCTCCTTGCCCACTCCACGTGAGAATGTGGTCGTATTGAATAATAATATAACTGATGATGAATTAGGCTCCAGCCACATGTGCTTGAAAAGTCGGTTAGGGTTCTTCGTGAGAGAGTTTGAGTGTTTGTTTGTTTGTTTGTTTGTTTGTTTGTTTGTTTGGGAACTCTCCGAGTCTCTATCCCCTCGGTACAGCGTGGGCGGTGACGCGTCTTCCAGTGTTTCAGATCATGTTTATTTTTCGTGTTTCCACACCCACGTTGTAGCGGTGTGACCTCCCCACAGCAGAATTTTATCAGCCAGCAGCTCTGAATGAAATCTCTATAGCCATCTACGTGATTAAATTAATCGTGGCTCTTTGTGGGTGACTTAAAACAAATAATCAGTTTGTGTCAGTGAATACATGGTTTTCCTTTTAGGTTTGTGTCTCGTGTTGCACTAAAACCTAACTTTTGTATGTACATGAAAAAAGGAAGTTTCACATTGTCGAGCTGGGCTAAATTATGGGTGAAAAAAATCTCAAAATAGCTTTTGTAGAACCTGGGGAATTTTCACAAAAAAAACTGAGAATAAACACCTTACCCGAAATTTCGCGAGCCGAAGGCCAGGAGTGGCCAGGCCAGTTTGCTGTCTTCTTCAAGAATGATGTGTTTTACATGTGAAAGCCCCAGCAGTGTGACGTTACTGCCAGTGTAGATATCTCAGGGCCAGTATTTGTAATATTAGATTGTTAATATTTGAAGGGGTTGGTAAGGAGGAGGCTAGTGGCGCAGGTGGCTCTGTCAAGACGGTTTCCTAGACTGACTCATGTCTGAAGGAAGGAGCTGAGTGGAATGTGTGACGAGCTCAGCTCTTTTTGATTAACCCTTTCAGGACTGAAAAGACAACCCCCAGAACACTCGCTTGAAATGAATGGCTTGGAATTCCCCCCCCCCCCCCCCCCCCCCCTCCCCTTTGCCTTCTCATAAAAAACATCTTGAGCTCTCCTTAGATCTCTTCTGACAAATATTTCCAGAAAAGAGTGACTCATCCACAGACATCTCAAAATGGTTTTTATATTAAATCTGGCCTTACCAAATTGTATGGAGGTACAACAGTGGCAAAGCAGACGGACTTTGGCACTATAATTATAATGCAGGTAAACAGTGGCACTGCAATAGCAATGCAAACAGACGGGCACTGCGATAGCAATGCAGGCGGACAGAGGCACTACACTGAAATCTAACATGACATACTACTGTGCTACTATTATGGCTTCCACTAGGCTTTTGCAATGTAATTTTGTCATTTGTTTGATGACATGATGTTAAATAAAAGATAAAAATTATGTTCATTTATTTATTTATTTTAAAATTCTAGGATGATGCAAAAGTTGTAGTTGCAGCTGCATAACGAAAAGCAGCGTTTTCTCATTTCAAAAGTGCTCGGGCATTCCAGGGTTAAAGTTTTGTGCAAGGGAGCGCAACGTTACAGCAACAAGAAACATCTTGAAACCGTCTAAGGCACCTCCAGTTGGACGGCTTGGCGGTTCCGTTGTCCTGTTTTGTAAAAGAAATCCGAGGTGTTCTTTGGTGAGCGTCGGGGGAGGCTTTGAGCACAGTGTAAGTGTTAGAACTTGTTGGTGTCTCTGCTGTTGCGTGCTCCCCAGTTGAACGGGCCCCTGCTTCCTGTGTGGTGTGTGGAATATTTGAAATTACCGCATGCCTACAAGCCTGACTCAATCTGATAGCAGCCTCTATCGCACAAGGCTCTGTGAAGCTTCATATCCATTTCCTCACACACATACAGCTCAACAGAACCACCCCACTGTGCCCTCCAGATTACTAGTGCTGCGCCGGTCGTGATCAATAAATAACTCCTGCTTGGTTTAATGACCATGGGTCAGCACCAGCTGCAATATTTTACACGCACGTTGACAGCACGCTTCCCTGTGACTGTGGCTCCTATAAATGAACGAGGAGGTTTCATATGAACTATATCATCTATCTATAGACGGCCAACTCCAGGTTACAGCAAGTCAAACAGTGCACTTACTGTATATTTTTTTTCCTTCTTAACTGTTTTCATGGTCAGGTTCGCATTAAACCTGGTGTCTGCGGAGGTGATATGATTCCCAATACAAAGATCAATTATATATGTTTATATACGTGCATATGGGATAGCGTGTGGATTTGCATATTTTATTGATCGGATTCACAGTCACAGGAAAGGTTGTGAATATATTCACAACTGGTCCGCTTCGCACTACACTTGGTTTGGAAAGTCTAGGTGATGTAATGGTTATGAATTATCGAACGAATATCAAGGCAACTTTACCACGGTCAGAAGGCGGCTCTCCAGCCGTTTTCAGTCTCCTAGGATAGTTCAGCCGTCCTTATGTTTGATATCCAGACTTTGTACAGCGCAAGGTTTAAACACCCGCCCTAGTGCTTTATTGCACTAACTCACTCTAATATTATATTTAAAATGTATGTTTTAAGATTTAAACAAAAAGAAAGTGATTTCTATCATTTCTAATTGTTCTATTGAAAGATATAAATTAAAAAGAGATTCAGCTTCATAATAAAACAACAAATTATTAGACAAGATTCCCAAAATGAAAAATAACAACTAAAAACTAATTTCATACTTTCCTGTCTTTTCTTGGATTTTGAAACTAGTTCCAGTCTTTCCGGAGATATTTTTGCCCATTCTTCAACACATACAGCTTTGAGATCTGCAATCGACTTTGGTTTCCTTTTTTTGCAACAGCAGCCTTCAAGTCAACCCACAACATCTCGATGAGATTCAAGTCTGGAGACTGAGATGGCCAATCCATATAATTTCTTTATAGACTTCGCAGAATGCTTAGCGTCCTTATCCAGCTGGAATACAAACTTCCGTCCAATAAGCCTTCTAGCACTGGGTAACAAATGAGAGTGTAAAATGTATTGGTGTTTTGCAGCATTCATTGATCCTTCTACAATGCAAAGATTGCCAGTGCCTGAGGAAGAAAAACAAGCCCATCCCATCACACAACCTGCACCATGTTTAACACTGGGCACGATGAACTTTTCTTTAAATTCATCTCCTCTCTTCCTCCAAACACTGTGTTGCTTTCTTGGAGAAAACAATTCTATTTTGGATTCGTCTGACCATAAAATATGGTTGAAGAAATCATCAGGCTTCTTCAGGTATCCAATGGAAAAGTCCAATCTTTCTTTTGGGTGTTGTTTTAACAGTGGTTTGAATCTTGGGTTTTCGCCCATGGGCATTCATCTTGTTAAGGTATCGTTGGATTGTTCGCTCGTGAATTTCTTGACCATCTTCTCTCAATTCTTGTGTCAAATCTTTTGCGGTAATCCGAGGATTTTACCGGACTGTTGAACGATTCTTCTTCCAGATTTTGCAGAAATCTTTCTTGGTCTTCCACGCTTGGAGCTAGTTGCAGTAGATCCTGTTCTGCTGTGTTTGTCAAGGATAGCCCACATGGTGCTTTTCAGTCTTTCTGCTGTATTTCTGGTCGTTTTTCGTTTAGTTGCGTCACTGCCATTTTGAGATCCTCACTGTACTCTATAGTTTTAGCCATTTGTTGCTTTTTTGAATCACAAATTTCCAATTTATTTTTCAGCACTTTATTTATTGGTTCTAGAATTATGATCAGGTGTCGGTTTTCAATCATGATAATCGTCAATAATTAGCAACGAATGGGTTTCATGCAAATATGCTGATTGCCCAGATACTTTTGTCAAAGTATGAAATTAGTTTTTGCCTGTTATTTTTCATTTTATGCATGTTGTGTAATAATTTGTTGTTTTATTATAAAACAACAAATTATTACTGCTTTTGTCAATAGATAGATAGATAGATAGATAGATAGATAGATAGATAGATAGATAGATAGATAGATAAGACGTCATCTTTGGTTCTGACAGATTCGTTCAGCAAAACATGTGCCTGTTATACCCTTGCTAGTATTATATAAGCACCAATATTATATCCCTCGTTTACTGCTTGTATCTGGCAAAGCAGAGACCCCTTCATATATTCTACCAGAAATCCCCGCTCTCTTCAGCACTCACAAGTTATTGAATAAATTCTCTGTTTTGTAACTCTGAAAAAAATACAGGTGCTCCTTCGTTTCGAATAATTGCACCTCCAAATTTCTGACCGAGCGACGGTTGCAATGGAAGAATTAAATCTGATTACACTGTGTAACACAGTTTTTGTTCCTGGGTAGTAAGTGTTATTTCCTAATTGCTTATGCCTCAAAAGTATAGAAAATGGCTATTATTCCCCACAGACTTTGCTTTTGTGACCAGGACAGTGATATTTCAAAATATCACTGTTTCCAATGGGAAAACGGGCAAATGTGTGTCTTTTCGTTCACATAGTCAGAAAAAAACAACATATGAATCCAAATTAACATGTATTTATACTAAAGTAATACAAAAATGACTACAAAAGATTTAGAAGTGAGTAGTTTTTCGAGATTTACGATTATACTGTAAAGTTTGTGGGGAATAATAGCCATTTTCTATACTTTTGAGGCATAAGCAATTAGGAAATAACACTTACTACCCAGGAACCACCAAATAATAATAATAATAATAATAATAATAATAATAATAATAATAATAATAATAATAATAATAATAAAATGTGTTACACGGTGTTATCTGATGGCTAGCCTTGAAAAATAGCTACCGATAATGTACAGTACACGCCAATCACCTCCCAAGCTCCAGAAATGTGTTTTTGACATTTAAAGGTTATCGTGACCCAAATGTCAGAATGGGGTGTGTTTGAAGCAGAGAGCCTCTCGAGAATTCTTCTGAAAGAAACACAGCACAGCAATAACCGAAAATATGTCAACTGTGCTTTAAAAACAACTCCTGTCAAGTGGCGTTAAAAAACAAAGGGGGGGGGGGGTTTCTACAGATTGTACAGATTGTATATTGTATTTTCTACAGCTGGGCTTGTGTTACTGCTTTACCCGGCTCAGGGCGTTATTAACTCTCTCATAAATAAAACGATAAAAACCTTAACGAACGAGAATAAACACAAATTCAACTTCAGCTCGTTTGCATAAACGATTTTCTGTGTCATCACTCTGATTTCCTGGACTACAAACCCGAGGAGGTGGTAGCTTGATACAGGGAGGTCTCGCTTCAATTCCCCGCTCAGCCGTTGACTCGCTGTGTGTGTGTGACCCTGAGCGAGTCACTTCACCTCCTTGTGCTCCGTCCTTTGGATGAAACGCAAAACAAACGAGGTCCTATTGGAAGAGACTCTGCAGCAGCAGCAGCGGTTGTTGATGATGCAGAGTTCACCCCCCTGGTCTCTGTAAATCGCTTTGGATAAAAGCGTCTGCTAAATGACTAATAATAATAATAATAATAATAATAATAATAATAATAATAATAATAATAATAATAATAATAATAATAATAATGATTCTGTATACAGGTTTGTGCTCAGCCCAGTTTGAATGTGGGTTTTCTTTCAGGCAAAATTTCGATACGGTTAAATGTACTTCTAGGGACCCGGAGTGGCTTGCCTGGTAAAGGCACGCCCGTGTGGTGTGCAGAATGAGGCAGACAGTCAGGGGAACGCAGGGTACTGGCTGTATGGAGTCGCTGATCTTTGCTGGGGATTCCCGAGAAAGCGTTGAATTTTCTCTGGCTCAGGCGCTCCCGCTGACCAGGGAGGCAAAATCGCGCTACTACAGCGGACTCTTCTGGTGCCCAGTGAGCTCAGGTGGACACCTGCTGGCCTTTGCCCTCCACAGACCGGTAACTAGCTGGCATCCACTCTCGAGTTCCTGGGTGTGAAGAGGCGATCGGATCGTGGGATCGGGGGACGCCCGCTGACCTTCAGCCCTCCTGAGCTGTGAGGGGAGGGCAGAGAATGGTTAATTATTCTACAGTAACTTATTTATAAAATTATTTTAAAACAGATCCGAGTTGAAATGGGTTTACTTTGATTAAAGCCACTTTTAAAGATGTTTATTTTCCCATGTCCTCTATTCGAAATGTTTCCCTCTAATCTCGTTTTTCTTGCACATTTGAACTCGTTACATCATTTCCACTTCATGAAAACGTTTGCCTCGCTTGCATGTGCGTCAGTGCGATTCTGAATCGCTTCCCCTCCTGTGTTTCCTGTGAGTTCAATTATCCACTAAATTAGCATCTCTTTATAAAAGCTGCAATCTGAGCTTTAGAGAATTTCTTCAGAACTGGAACGAACGCACAGTTCTTTCCAAATTATTTTCACAGTATTTAGTAAGAATCTGGTAACTTTTTCTATAGTTTAAAAGTTCTGCTTAACTTTTCTGATCGATCGATCTCTCTCTCTCTCTCTCTCTCTCTCTCTCTCTCTCTCTCTCTCTCTCTCTTTCTCTCTCTCTCTCTGTCTCTCCCAAATTATTATTCTAAATTATTATTCAGCATATATGTAAGCGACCTAGTGTGAGATATGAGGAGATTCTGAATTCTGATCAACAATAAATTATTTAGAGTCTCATTTCCTAGAAATATGTACATACTCTCCCTCTATAACCATCTCTTACCAAGAGCCGTTAGTACCACAGAAGTGCGTTGTGTTGAAGATATATAACTGTGTCCGATATGGCTCTGCCCCAAAAATACCAAGCATCACCAAATGAGGCTTGCAAGTTTTAGGGTTTTACAATTTAAAAAGCCCAGAGAGGTATGGATTAAAAACATGGCAAATCGTGTTACACTATGTTAAATGCATAGAGAAAAGCATGGGAAATTACTATGCTAATTGACTTGCAATGTACTGTAATATACGCAACATGATATAATTGTGTGCTTTTTTTTTTTTTCAAAGCGGACACAGTCATGCGGACTGAACTCGAAGGATCAGTAATACTGGAAGTATGGTTGCATGATTCGAGGTAGACTACAGTCATAGCGCTTGCCCACTTACTCAAATAGAACACAGTTGCTGCTGTATTGAAGTATAATAGTCATTTAACTTGAGATCAGAAAGCCACACCATTCCACTGTAGCAACCTTCTCCTTATCTCATTTAATATCTGGATTAGAAAGTGGAGGCTGTGCTGTTTCTGTGTGTTTTGGGTTTGCAACAGAGCCAATTGTATAAAAGCGCATTCATAGGCTATTCCCCAAATGAGGTTTTTAACCCGAAACCCTATATCTGTAGTGTCACAGCGAGCACACACGGCATAATGAAAAGCAAGGCTGTGCAGATAATCCGATTCAACAAGTACTTCCCTTTAACGGGTTTTAAGTCACCAGTGAAAGCGTGGTAAAGCATAGCAACGTAAAGAACGGTGTGGTAAAGCGTGCTGTTTAACAGGGTAAATGATGCGCACGCTATTACCATGGAAAAACAAAGCAAACGTGCGCAAATACCGTGCAAAACACCACGGTGACCTGCTCTAAGCGAGAGCCTGTAAAACAAGCGCTTGGAACGACATGTTTTCAACATTAGAACTGAAAAGGGGGAAATACGTGTGCGACCCAGAAGAAGTGTTTGAGCTCGGCTGCCAGTCGCGACATTGTGAACTACCGAGTTTCCGAAAAGATTGGAAAGTGTTCGTTGGGTGACTGTAAAGTGTGGGCTTGTGGGCAGGGCACAGGAACACGATCGGGCTGCAGACAACTTTCACTGCAGACTCCTGACAAGAGGACGCGTTCAGGCTGCTACAGGGGGGAGTCCCCTCAGGAACAAAATAAGACCGAAAAGCTGAAATATTGCAAGGGTTTGTGCTGTGGTGCAGGGTGATACTTTACATGCACTGCAACATAGAATAGGTAAACTATACTGCTGATATTATTATTATTATTATTATTATTATTATTATTATTATTATTATTATTATTATTTATTAATATATAATTTGCCAGTCCTGGGTTACAATGCAAGCTTCATATTTAAATACAGTGTAGTTTACAGTAAGTGCAAATAATACTAACATAGGATATGAACTAGGATTATTATTATTATATATTATTATTATTATTATTATTATTATTATTTTATATAATAATAATGAAACTCTAATAAATAAATCCATAATAATAAATCTCTTAAAAAAAAAAACTTTTTTTTGCTGTTAAAAAATTTTTTTTAAAAAATACGCGGTTAGTCCTTATGTTATATTATAATAATTATGCTATAATATAAAAGTCAGAAAGAGTAGTGTTTTTTTTTAGGGGGGGGGGGGGGGGGGGGGGGGGGTATATCGAAGTTAAGTGCCGGTGTGACGTCAGAAATTGCGTCCCTTAAATAAAAAAAGGTCCTAACACACACACACACATTATATATTCCAAAAAAGTATTTTCTGTTTTCTTGATCGCTCCAAAAAACAAAACCAAAACCAAAACCAAAAACCAAAAAAAAAAAAAAAAAAAAACGTTTTTCTATGGAGCGTGTTCTTTTTCTGTAAGTACAGCGTTAAATCGCATTTGCTGTCTAGTTTTTGTATTGTGGGTTATGGTCCCGCCGCTGACTTTCTCAGTGCAGCAGAGCTCCACTCCGCGGAACAAGCACATTGCCAATGTAGTGTAGCGGTCTGTGCACTTGCGTTTTGGTACTGTAATTCCCGCTGTAATTGTGTGTCCCGGTCCCGGTCCCGGTCCCGGTCCCGGTCCCGGTCCCGGTCCCGGTCCCGTCCCGTCCCGTCCCCGTCCCGTCCCCGTCCCGTCCCCGTCCCCGCTCTGTATTACCAGCCCCTGTGCATCCCAGCCTGCGGCTGTGCGTTCTGTGTCTCCCCTGTGATTGGCTGTTATCTGTTTGGTGTTTTGTTTTTCTCCTCTCATTGGTTCTAGTACCCTGATTTGAATAGGGGGCGTGGCTAAGGCTATAAGAAGGGGCTGTGCCGGCATTCTAGGGCACTTTTGGGCTCGGTTGCCAATGTCTTGTAACGGAGAGAGTTGCCGAAGTGTGCAAAACAGAAGTAATAAGCATGGCTGCTGTTTCTTGGGTCTTGCGTGAACGCTACAGTGTTCTAAAAAAGCAACTTTTCGCTCTGTAAATATGCAAAACATTTGTCTGTTAATGTCTGTTGTTCCTACAGCCTTTCCACTGTCAACAGACATCGCAGGAAACAGCATCAGTTCTTCTGGGAACAGGCTGAACCTTCCTTTCAATATAATGTTGGTATTAAATGATGTATTTGAAAACTGACCCTTCTTTTCACTGTTTAAGTAAAGTAATATATTTTTGTGAACCGGGTTAATTAGCTGATTTGTTCAAAGTGTTTCTGTTAATCAGAATTGCAGTGCTAGAGTTGTGTAGCAGCTGTCTTCTTTTCCTGCTTACAAACATAAATAAGCCGCTAAGATTTGAAAAATTAACTTTATACTATTTTATTATTTTTTTAATGAACCCCCATAATAGAATGGGAGGCATTTTCTGACGGTTGCAAAATTCTGATACACAGCAACGCCAGAAAATACTACCGGGATGCATTTTCTGACCCGAGTTTAAAGTTCACCTTCCTTAGCGGTTTGTAAAAAGGCATGAGCTTGGGTGGGGCAAAAATGCATATTATCTTCCCTATTTCATTTTCTAATGTTATCCCATACATTTTTCAACCCGTCGCCAGTATTTACAAAATAGTTGAGTGACATGCCTGCGTGTACATACTCGCAAATCACATCAAATTATTCCACAAATACCCGCCTACTCTATTTTCAATTTGACACATCTTAAAAGCTCACATCCGGGTTAAGAAGTTGTTAGCAAGAGTGAGAGAGATGAGGTTAGTGCACAGAAGCTGAAATTATTTCTTCGCTGCTAAGGAAATAGATATTTTTTTTTGCCACCCATTTGTTTTATTTAGTTATATCAATGACTTGTGTACAGTTTTATTCACTGACACTGTAGTTCTGCATCACTGGGATTCTCGTTTGACAAAAAGAAACCTCACACCTGCACTGAAATGAAAGTCCGTCACAAAAGCAAACAGAAGAAAATTATACAGTTTTAAACAGGTGTTGAAAGATCTGACATTGAATCTGATATTAGCTATAGTAACTCAATATTTTAGTGTAAAACTGAAATAAATGTAATTAGAAAATGAAAAAGCGACTGTGTACATTATTAACATTGTAACGATGAGTAGAACGTAGAAGCCAGACGACCACAGCAAGATCTCGTTCGCTAAACAGCAGACTCTAATCAGCCAGGGGCAGCGCACAAGAACAATTCTCTGTATGCATTCTTTCATCGGCATTGCATTACTGAAAGGTACAAGGGCCCTTCACTAAAGAGATAGCTGGAAATTTGCTGGACAGGCCTTTTTGAAGTGACCAAATGTGTTGCTGGTAATTGGGATCTCATTCTTGATATACTCTCAGAAGCCTCAGAGGGGGAGACTGCTTTCATAGACTTGTTTTTTTTTTCTCAGCTGAAGAGACAGAGCTTTGTTCTTGTAAAGTTCCTAGTCCATATTCTTGGTGTTTTAAATCCCACCAATGCTGTTCTTCACTCACAATCTGTTGATCTGTGCTCTGCTAGCGAGGTGATAAAAGCATCAGTAGACACATTTTAAAATCTTTGTAAAGATGAAGAATTCAGGACCCTGTAGAGTAGCTGTAGATGTACATCCTACAAAGAGACAGCAAACCATGAGTAAGCAGCTAGCTGATTCTGGAGTGCTTTCAGCACTAGGACATGCACACTCTGGAAGTACTGTTGAATCTGACTGTAGTCTGGCAATAAAGAGACCCATGTTAAGCATTTTATACGGAGCAGTATCAGAGATGGAAAACAGGTTTTTCTAAAAGAATCTGGATGTAATGAAGGCTTTGTCTTGCCTCCTACCCTGGTCCATATCTTGATGCTACCATGCTAGAGCTTCTTCAGGTGAGAGCAGTTGTTGACAGAAATGAGACGGCGAGTGAGATTGTCATAGCTAAACCAATGTTGCTTAAAAAAACCCAACCACTGTGCCGCTGTTTGTAAACTTCTGCGTGGATATGCAGATGCATTTCCATTGCTGCATAACTATAAACCAAGCAGGGAGTATCTTGTGAAGACATTCTCCAAGTCCAATAGAAAACTCAAAAACACTTCAATATACTGAATATCACAGCTCTGGACAAAAGTTCTTCATCACCCTATAGAATTAACACATTTTCCTTCAGAAAGTCGAATGAAACCTGCTGAATAATGTTACGTTAACATATTGAATTGCACGCCGCCTTGGACTTTTCCATACGCTTAACGAAAAAAACTGACATTTAAAAAAGTGACATTTCTAAAATACTGTTCTACTATTATGGCTTCCAGTAGACTTTTGCGATATCATTTTGTAGTTTATTTGATTTCACAATGTTAATAAAAATATAAATTATAGTAGTTTTTTTTTTTTTTTTTTTTTTTTTTTTTTTTTTTTTTTTAGTGTGTCAGGCTTCTAAAAGATTTTGTCCACAGCTGTATATACCCCAGGGTTTAACATTGTGACAACAATAGCAATCTAACACAACAACATAATATATATATATATATATATATATATATATACCAGGTAATATAGTATAATAAAATACTCATTGATAAGAAATGGAATGTAGCAGAATGTACAATAGATGACATCCCCTCAATGACAAGTATGTTCTACATAGTGCATATTTTTTAATTATTAATGTCGCTTGTTATAAACCATGTGTGTGTGTGTGTGTGTGTATATATATATATATATATATATATATATATATATATATATATATATATATATATATATATATATATATATATATATATATATATATATATATAGATTTTCTCTTTCTTCTCAAAAGTGAATTGACTCATAGTAATCTCAGTACAGCACATTAAGAACATTTAAATCCTATTTCCGTGCTTGTTTTACAGTGTTGGTTTCTGAGAAACCAGCTCTCAAGGCACACTCAAGGTACATTTACAGATTAGCATCACTGTGCAGCTATGATTCAAAACCAAGCTATGTGTAAAAACTACAAAGTTTAAGACGGGAAGGGTTAAATTTCTGATAAATGGAGCTCAGATAAGGCTAGGGTTAGGGTTAGGGTATTGTTAAAAAGTGTTGTGTTTTTTTCACATTGCAAGCATATTTAGCTGGGAGCTCTTTGCTGAATTTAAACAGTGTGTTGAGTGTGTAATGGGCAGAGGTTTTTATAACCCTGCTGTCTATTTTAATGCTCTGAATGTGCGTTCCATTGCAATCCGTGTTTTACACATGCGTGAAAGAGACGGAGGTGGATTCGCCTAGTTATTTCAACCCAATTTAGAATTACGTTCCCCTCACCGCAGCAATTCCCTTCACAGGAGGAGTGAAGGTCAGCGGGCGTCCTTCGATCCCACGAGACAGACACCAGCAAGCTACCGCCCTCTGGAGGTTAAAGGCCAACCCTGAAGGTGTCTGCTCTGAGCTCACTGGAGATGATGGGTCCATCCAGAGTTATTCCACACTGTGTCCGTTGGGGCAGAGTGAGCTGCCTGTCCGATCTCTGCTGTGTTTTTAATTAGCCTGTGGTTTACTGCTACAGGGCCTGGATGCATTTGGACCGATGTCTGTTCAGGTTTCACTGTAAGGCAATCATTTCCTGAAAGCAGACCGTACTGCGATAAGATGATTCACGCATGAGTCATCTGTAACAGACCCTGCGGAGCTGTATTTAATGGCTTTGTTTACATGAGGTTCAATCCTTTACACAGAAAGGACATTATTTCCCCCAAAGCACTCCCACGGTTGGATGCAAATTTTGGTTTTTATGAATCTGAATCCTGATTTGCATTACAGGAGAATAGTTGTTATTTACTTCATGCCAATATTGAACTCACCCTGATACAATGAGATAATAGTGGTGAGAAGCACCAATATTCAACAGCAAGAGAACATTCAAAGAGGAGATTAAATGTTTAAGAGATACAAATGGCAAAATCGTAGAGGAAGAAAAAAAAATAGCAAATATGTTAAATGATTACTTTTCACAAGTTTTTACAAAGGAAGATACTGACAACATGCCCCACATGTCATCCAGTTCCTATCCAGTTTTAAATAACTTTAGCATAACTGAGGCAGAAGTGTTAAAGGGACTAGGAGCTCTTAAAATAAACAAATCCCCTGGGCTGGACGAGATCCTCCCAGTAGTACTCAAAGAAATGAAAGAAGTAATTTACAAACCGCTAACCAAGATCATGCAGCAGTCTCTTGACACAGGGGTGGTACCGACAGACTGGAAAATTGCAAACGTAATACCGATCCACAAAAAGGGAAACAAAACTGAACCAGGTAACTACAGACCAGTAAGCCTGACTTCTATTATATGCAAACTTATGGAAACTATAATAAGATCCAAAATGGAAAATTACCTATATGGTAACAGGGTACTGGGAGACAGTCAACATGGTTTTAGGAAAGGGAGATCGTGCCTAACTAACTTGCTTGATTTTTTTGAGGATGCAACATCGATAATGGATAATTGCAAAGCATATGACATGGTTTATTTAGATTTCCAGAAAGCTTTTGACAAAGTCCCGCACAAAAGATTAATTCTCAAACTGAACGCAGTTGGGATTCAAGGAAACACATGTACATGGATTAGGGAGTGGTTAACATGTAGAAAACAGAAAGTACTGATTAGAGGAAAAACCTCAGAATGGAGTGTGGTAACCAGCGGTGTACCACAGGGATCAGTATTAGGTCCTCTGCTATTCCTAATCTACATTAATGATTTAGATTCTGGTATAGTAAGCAAACTTGTTAAATTTGCAGACGACACAAAAGTAGGAGGAGTGGCAAACACTGTTGCAGCAGCAAAGGTCATTCAAAATGATCGAGACAAGATTCAGAACTGGGCAGACACATGGCAAATGACATTTAATAGAGAAAAGTGTAAGGTACTGCACGCAGGAAATAAAAATGTACATTATAAATATCATATGGGAGATATTGAAATTGGAGAAGGAATCTATGAAAAAGACCTAGGAGTTTTTGTTGACTCAGAAATGTCTTCATCTAGGCAATGTGGGGAAGCTATAAAAAAGGCTAACAAGATGCTCGGATACATTGTGAAAAGTGTTGAATTTAAATCAAGGGAAGTAATGTTAAAACTGTACAATGCACTTGTAAGACCTCATCTTGAATATTGTGTGCAGTTCTGGTCACCTCGCTATAAAAAAGATATTGCTGCTCTAGAAAGAGTGCAAAGAAGAGCGACCAGAATTATTCCGGGCTTAAAAGGCATGTCATATGCAGACAGGCTAAAAGAATTGAATCTGTTCAGTCTTGAACAAAGAAGACTACGTGGCGACCTAATTCAAGCATTCAAAATTCTAAAAGGTATTGACAGTGTCGACCCAAGGGACTTTTTCAGCCTGAAAAAAGAAACAAGGACCAGGGGTCACAAATGGAGTTTAGAAAAAGGGGCATTCAGAACAGAAAATAGGAGACACTTTTTTACACAGAGAATTGTGAGGGTCTGGAATCAACTCCCCAGTAATGTTGTTGAAGCTGACACCCTGGGATCCTTCAAGAAGCTGCTTGATGAGATTTTGGGATCATTAAGCTACTAACAACCAAACGAGCAAGATGGGCCGAATGGCCTCCTCTCGTTTGTAAACTTTCTTATGTTCTTATGTTCTTAAGAAGTAGCTTGGCTGTAATACCCTTTCTCTCCAAGCCTGGTTCATCTGACTAGGCTCACTGGGATACTGGTTTCCACACCAGCTGTGATCCTATTGGATCTGCGCTCATCTATAATAGGGGTGCTGCTATCCTGTGGGTATGCGCTGTGCATCCTCTCGTTGGACTTGACTGGCTTTGTAACAAGTAGTGTTCAACGAGAGGATGCCCCTTCTCTCAAGCATCTGTTCCTCCAGCCCCGGGTACACATCTTGAGCTGCACAACCGGGTTGTCTGTTGTAAAAGTAACCTAATCACTTCAAAGACGCTTCTAGTGAAAAGATGCGTCATTACTTCTTTCTTTTAGAAAACAGAACACAGTCGAGTGCTTTAACAGTTATTGCAACACAGTAAGCTTGCTGTTGCAAGTCAAATCTGCATCCAGTTTACACTGTGCCTAGTTACACGTGCATTATCACTGGAATTTTTTTCCCTCATGGGCTTTCTTAATAATACATTGGAAGTTGTTTTCAGGGATCACGGAGATGTGAATCTGCTGGATGGATACCAGTTCTCCCAGGCGATGTAAATGCGCGCACTCTCTGTAAAGCCGAGGGAACACAAAGCCACTTTTTCAGGAACAGCGGCTTGAAACCTGTATCAAACCCCCCAAGTCTCCCCTGGTGTGCCGTGCAGTGGACCAGAAACCTCGTCTCCTGAAACCAAGTTATCTGTGTTTCTTCAGCTTAAGCCTGTACCATTAGATACAGTTACCCTTCCCTGCTTGTGAAAATCTCAAAGGAGTTCAAACAATTTCTATAACTACAACACATTCTAAGAACAGGCTTTTTTTTTAGTGCTCCACATTGCTGAGCTGTGGAAAGAGTTCCCAGCGATAACATATTATTACAGAGTGTGATGCACTGCAGAATGACATGAAGCGATTACGCATGATCTCTAAACCCCTGGCCAGCTTCCAACGCCTTTCCCAGACGTGACGTTCAAACTCCAACGCTGTCATGCCGAGAAAACTGCTCAAGACACGCCCACGAGTGCAAGGACCTCTGGGAAATGAAGTCTTTATTTCTCCATGAGCACTTAAAGGGGCGCTAACCCATTCTCTCAGTTCTTATTCACACCAGTAACGTTCTCCGTTCTTTTCTTGTTTTAAAAATAATTATTTTCTTTTATTTGCGCTACATGCTTATAAAAGTTTCCTCTAGCAAACGCACAGCAAAATGTAATGGAGCTTAATGAAAGCCTAGGTAGAATTCAAAATGCCCAGAGGAGGACTGGTCAATGATGTCATAAAACCTGGCACACTATTGTGCACATGATAAGCATGGAACAGCTTTCTTAAATTAAATACATTTAAGTGGTCAGCTTTTAGAAAGGCGACACTCTAGATCAAAGCTAGCAGCTGCTTCCTGATTCTATCAGAGCAATAGGTCAATTTCACAAGCTCTTGAGAATCGCGTGGGAGCATCGGACAGTTTAAGAAGAGATTTGGGGAATGTCTTGTCGTGAATGATAACTTTGGAATTTGTTTTCGTGCAATATGCAGTCATGTTAAAGATCAGCCTTGCTCTGTGTGGGATTTGTGCTGCAGTGCAATTCTTTGTGCGCTTTACCACAGCCAAGAAAGACCACTCGGGAAATAAGAGATACCGTAAACCTCAAAGGTTATTGCCTGACTAGAAACCTCATATAAATAAAACACTTTTACTATTGCGACACCGAGTGCTGTTGAGAAGTTCCAGACCGACCCAGGAAACGTCCGCTGCTGCAAAATTTTTCTTAAGCGAATTGTAGCTAACAAGAAAAAATCCATTAGCTGCTTTGTGTGGAGTTTTGAAAGAAGCACATATTTCATTTTAAAACAGGATATCTTGGTACTGCTTTAGGTTATCAGTTTATAAGCTGTGTCCTCAGGATAGCGGTTACACTTCCTGGGAGTCAGTTCTCCTCGACAGCGTTATGTTACTGGCTGAAAAGCCTGTCAGTCAACGGGGGAAGCAGCAAAGAGAAATGCAGTTAACCTGCCGGGGGGGAGCAGATACCTGTTTTGCAAAGAACGAAGCTGGGGAGCAGATTTTTAAATAGTTTGAATTGACTACTGCTTTTGGAACGGAGGTACAAACCACTACATTCAGTTTGAAGTTTAAATTAATTGAATGTGTGATCGACTCATGGATTAAATTAGACAATCACTAATTTGCCTATTTTGACAATATTCAGTTGCACTGGTTTGTTTTCATATGCGCAACAAATCAAAACTACAGAAGCATGAGGTGCTGTAAAATATACTCTATATCAAACCCAAGACACGGTTCACAGCAAACAGATCAATTTAAGAGCGTATACAACAGACAGAGGAACACGAACATCATAATAATAATAATAATAATAATAATAATAATAATAATAATAATAATAATAATAATAATAATAATAATAATTACACACATTTGACTACACATTTTACTAAACGGTTTGTCGGTATCTAGAAGTAATCATTTCAAAACGCGTGGTATTTCTTTTCATTCTGACTACCGGCAACCGGGCAGAAATAGCAGAACGGAATTTCACCCATAGAAAACTACAATACCCAGGAGAGCTTGCGTTTCGGGGGCGTGGCGGTTTGAGCCCGGTCCTTCCAATCACACGCACGCTACAGCCTGGCACGGCGGCGGAGTTGTTTGTAAACGGAGAGAGAGTGGCAGCGGTGAGCGGAGAGCTCTCCAATGGACCGGCTCACTCGGGGTGTGGACGCACTGTTTACTGTTTACCTGGAGCAAAACTAAAACCGAGCGCTTCTTCACCATGGGTATGTTTTAATTGCTTTAGCTGGTTACTTATCCATTCATTATGCAGTTAACATTGCTATTAGCATGCTGTCTGCGCTAATGAGGGCGGGAGGAAATGAAAATTAAATATTGGAATATTTAGACTAATGTAAAAAGAATTGTTTAGTTTAATGTTATGTAGCGAACTTTGCCCAGTTTTAGTATTTATTTATTAATGCATTTAACCCAAAAGGTTTTGCACCACGCTATGCTTAGCTAACGGTAACCAGGTATTTACGCATAATGTATGTATTTATTTGTTGAAATTGCAGCGTTTAGGAGAGAAACACTCGGACAGGGCTTAAACGCTGTTGTTTTCTGGTGTTTTGCACTCTTTGTTTTTACCGGTAATTCGCGAAGTGGCTTTGCTGTGTGCAAATCCCATGTTTTGGCTAGTTTTGAAGATCCCGAATTATTTTAAAGAGTCTGACGCGCGAGTCCTGTATAGAGCGCTCTGCAGGGCGCAACCAGGCTGCGAGATTTCTAAAAGAAATATCAAATAAAACATAGATTAAGCAACTTTAGGTAACCCTTTCTGCAAAGTGCCTCTAATTACTGAGTGTTTACATAATAGTAAATGCGTGTGGTACTTGCACAGCATTACAGTCTTACTATGCATCGTTACAATGAACGTAACGCGTGAATCTGTTTGCACGACAGCACCCTGACCCCTTTCTGTTGCAATTGTGCATATATTGTGCAAAAAGATTTTAACGTCAAATGCATTGTAACTGTGCATAATCACATTGCAATGACGTGTGAGCGCACATGTACTTAGTAACAGCTCTGTAAATACACAGTAATTAGAGTCGCTTATGGAAAGTGTTACCCAGCTATTATCAGAAGCGCAATCGCAGTATAATGAAACGATTTCCTCCCCCCAATAGGTTTTCTGTAGAACTGTGGATGTGGTCGGTCGCTGTTACAGTACATCAAAGCAGCGGCGCTGTCGATTGAGCTAGGGGCAGTCAGTTTTCACACCCCTGCGCTTCTGGGCTGGCGCTTGGTTACCTCACAGGAAAAGTACAATGCAGGTAGCATGCAAACCGTCTAACCCCAAACAGACCCGAAATAGCACAATGAATTCCGAATATGATCCATAGTCCTGACGCGCTGTCAGTCCGGCGCGGATAGCTGATATCACGCATTGGTTTACCATTGAAAGTTTTACTTGGTATCGTATAGAGTCGATACAAGAGGATAGCCACGCCATCAGGGGACAGCTTGAATCTCACACCGTGCCGCAGTTTGTGTAATACAGTTAGAAATGAAAGCGCGTTTCAATGTGAAGTAATTTCCACGTGATGCAAAGAGATTTCACTCGACTAAAATATGCATTATATATATATAATTAAAAAAAAAGAAAAAGTGATCTAATTTTGGTTCCATTCTACCAGCGACGTTCTGTAGTGCCCGTTTAAATCAGACCCAGGGCACCATCGCCTCACCCCCTTGCTCTTGCAGAACCTTTTGCATTACAGTTGCCGTGCCAGTGTCTGTCTGCGTTGCCGCTGCGGATGGTTTTGGACAGTGTAGAGTGCTGGCTGGCAGCTTGTAAGAGTTCAGTTCGTTTTGCAGCTCGCAGTACATGTGTCACGGTACATGCAGTGGTCAGTATGGGCCTCTTGTATGATGCATAGTATAACTACACTGGCTGCGGCCCTGGGAAATTTGCAGACTGCCTTTGTTGACGTGCAGATGCAATGCATTCACCAGCCTTTCGTGCACTGAGTTTGGCTTCTGATGCGCTTTATCATGCTTCCATGTACCTGAGCTCTACCTCGATTCACATGGTTCTATTTGGTGAACCAACTGGAAAGTGGCGGCCGACTTCAGGACCTGGCGGTCGACCAATCAGTGTGGTTTTATTCACCGTATAGCCCAGTTCTCTTGTATTAAATGGAAACGCACACACACAACCGACGCTGGGGTGTAAAAGAACAAAACAAGATAAAGAGGTAAGATAAGGAAGCTGCCGTCTCCTCTCAGCCAGGAAATGCGTGATCTCGAAAGAGGAAACTTTCTCAACACATTTCGTTGTTGTTTTGATGCAAGTGAAACCTGCCCCGTGCTAATAATAATAATAATAATAATAATAATAATAATAATATAATAATAATAATAGCGCGTGTTTGCGGGGGAGAGGCGGTATTAAGATAGATGCGGTTTCTGAGGTGAGAGGACTGTAAACAAACACACCTTCCGGCACCAGCAGAATTGCAATACTGTTTACAATAATGAGAATAGCCATAAGGTTTTTCAAATGATTAATTATTAAACACAATTTCGAAAATGAACAGCAAATAAATGTGTACAGTACATTGAAAATAATAATACTAATACGAATAATACTACCACTAATAATAATAACACAACACCCAGCTACACAATAAGGCTGTAATTCCATCAATGGGTTTCTTGTGGCATATAAACCACAAGAGCTCTAGTTCAAGCATCAGAAACTTACCACAATTTTGCACCCACCATAGTTTACCACAATTTGCCATGTGTTTGTTTTTTTGTAATATGCTTTACCAGACCTCTCTGTGCTTTACAATGCTTCCCTATGCTTTACCAGACCTCTCTGTGCTTTACAATGCTTCCCTGTGCTTTACCAGACCTCTCTGTGCTTTACAATGCTTCCCTATGCTTTACCAGACCTCTCTGTGCTTTACAATGCTTCCCTATGCTTTACCAGACCTCTCTGTGCTTTACAATGCTTCCCTATGCTTTACCAGACCTCTCTGTGCTTTACAATGCTTCCCTACAATGCTTCCCTACCAGACCTCTCTCTGCTTTACAATTCTTCCCTGTGCCCACACCTCTCTGTGCTTTACAATGCTTCCCTGTGCTTTACCACACCTCTCTGTGCTTTACAATGCTTCCCTATGCTTTACCAGACCTCTCTGTGCTTTACAATGCTTCCCTATGCTTTACCAGACCTCTCTGTGCTTTACAATGCTTCCCTATGCTTTACCACACCTCTCTGTGCTTTACAATGCTTCCCTATGCTTTATGCTTTACCACACCTCTCTGTGCTTTACAATGCTTCCCTATGCTTTACCACACCTCTCTGTGCTTTACAATGCTTCCCTATGCTTTACCAGACCTCTCTGTGCTTTACAATGCTTCCCTATGCTTTACCAGCCCTCTCTGTGCTTTACAATGTTTCCTGTGCTTTACCAGCCCTCTCTGTGCTTTACAATGTTTCCTGTGCTTTATTACACTTTATTGTGTTTTTACTAGAGGAAACAAATGGTATCTGTACAGTTTATTTGTTATGGTAATCAAAGAAAAACTTTTAGAACTAGTAACGGTTATTTCTTTTAAACAAAATCTAGTGTTGAGAATTGCTTTCAAACAGCTGTGAGATTTCACATTCCGAAATGCTACAAGGGTTATTTCAAGAAAAGTACATCGTTGCTCTGGGAAAGTCATCAATATCAGGCTGCTGGCAAGCCCACGACGTTTGGGTGATCAAGCCTCTGTGTGGGTTTGGCCATTAATTAGACACCAGTGACTTCACAGCTTTCCTTGAATGCCCTTAAGTGTTTTTTACCTCACTTCCTGTCAAGCCACTGACGTTCTGGGGTTCAGGTTCTGGAGATATGGGGGGGGGGGGGTCTGTCCGTCCGTCCGTCCGTCCGTCCTTCTCTCTGTCACACTTAGATTTTTGCAAAATCAAAATGACAATTTAAAGACATTTCAAATGCACCTCCTTTCCAGATTGTGTTTTGGGGGTTCCTCTAAAGGTCAGAACTGCACTTGTACCCCAGAAGTCAGTGAGAGGCAAATCTTTCATTTCAAGACAGGAAGTTCTCATGTGTGGTTGAAACTAGGCCATGCGATTCTGGGGAATCTTAGAAAATGTGCAGCATTGGTTATTTCCAGGAGAACCTGTGTGTTCAGTGAAACTGAAGCTTTCCTGCTTCAAGGCTTATTTCCAGGAGAACCTGTGTGTTCAGTGAAACTGAAGCTTTCCTGCTTCAAGGCTTTTATTTCAAGCTCAGAAGTGTCTGTTCCCTGGCTGTGTGCTATGTCATTGTGAATGTGTTTTCTTCTTAATGAGGTTTGCTTCATTTGGTATTAAGATGACTCTCACTGTGCTTGCTGACGCTGTTGTCTCTTGGTTTTGGAAGCAGCGTCGAACCCGAGCGATCGGGCCCACAAGCAGCCCGATCCCAGAGAGGTGATTGAGGCGGACAGCGCCGAGGAGAGCGAGGTAAGAGCCCATTACTCCCGATATTTACCTGGGAAACTCCGAAATGAGTTGAGGTCTGTTTATTTGCTTGTTTTTATTTGTTTGTTTATTTATGTGTTTATTAATAAACGCTGATAAACTCCCAGGAAATGTGAAGATAGAGAGTCCCAAAATGACGCGTGAAAACTGATATAAAAACTTTTCATAGCTGAAGAAAACTCCAGATAAGTTCTACGTTCTAGGCAGTTTGTGGAAAAAGCATCAGTCAGGTTGCAGTCCGATAGATTTCTCGTAAATGGGCTTGAGAAGCAAACCGAGCTGCTGAATTTCCAAGCCCAGCTTGTGAGATGAAAGCATCGTGGTTTCTGTGGTTCAGCTGGCCAGGTGATCGCATCTACCCTGCCGCACTGCTAGCAATCGCAACACACTCGCTTATCAGCCCCTTCACATCAACAGCGCCCACGCGCTTTTCCGGAATTCGGATGCTGTGGAAATTTGAATGGGATGTTTGCTCGGCACATTTCGAAAACAACAGTCATTTCATGCAGGGTTTTGCTGAAAAGCAAGATTACGCAAACCCCATTCTGCACAGGCCAGTAACGCTTAGAATAGTCAGTGGCTGCAAGTTCAGAGGCATGTCAATGCAACATGCCTTGTTAACGCAGTGACATCAGGATCAAAATGAATTGAAATAAGACCACCATAGGAATAACAGGAATTCCACTGAAATTAATAGAATATTGTGGGTATTATCCTAAAGAGGTACCTGCTCATAACCTACTGCTTCCTCCCTCACCTCCCTAAGAGAAAGGGGGCTCCCTCAGTCCAGGGCAGACTAGAGGCATGGAGACTGAACTGCTCCCTCCCTCACCCCCCTAAGAGAAAGGGTGCTCCCTCAGTCCAGGGCAGACTAGAGGCATGGAGACTGAACTGCTCCCTCCCTCACCCCCCTAAGAGAAAGGGTGCTCCCTCAGTCCAGGGCAGACTAGAGGCATGGAGACTGAACTGCTCCCTCCCTCACCCCCCTAAGAGAAAGGGGGCTCCCTCAGTCCAGGGCAGACTAGAGGCATGGAGACTGAACTGCTCCCTCCCTCACCCCCCTAAGAGAAAGGGTGTTCCCTCCAGTCCAGTAATTATGAAATGTAGTCATTTTGTCAAGAAGTCTGCGTTGGTTTTGATAATAGGGTCTTTATTAAGGTCAGTGGAGAGAGAGAGGTGAGTGTTGCAGAGGGGTATTGCCAGATTGTTTGTCTTTCCAGCTAAGAAGATGTGAAACCAGACATCGCCAAATGAGAAATTATTTATATTGGTCGCTGTGACGCATGTCACTTCCTGTGATGCACTTCCTGTTCTCTTGTATTTTGTGTAATGCAGTGGTTATGTACTAGAAAGACACAAAGAAGCAATATTGACATTTTTTTTTAAAGCTATCTTTAATTTGAAATTTAGTTTGGTCATAATGCATCCTTTTTGTATATAGGACAGGTCATTTGTTTTTGTATTTAAATTATTTTATGTGTTTTATTAATAAATAAATACATATTTTCATATTTATTTTAGGGAAACATTGTGGCAGTAAATGCTGCATGTGGACAGGAAAATTGTTAATTGCAAGTCAAATTCAGACCGAGAAATGAAAAATGCTATCCCTCCTAAATCATCATTTATTCAGGGTGTAATCTAGCAGTAAACACCTTGACCCTGTAGACCGCTAAATCGCGTTCACATCACTTTCTTACGTGCGTTTGATGCAGAGGCAAGGCAAATCTGTAAAACAATAAATGCTTTTGAGAAACGAGGGAATTTTTCTGTAGAAAACTGAAAACGAGGCCTTGTATACATTACAGTGAACGACTCTACAACCCACGACCTTTCCACATCACTTGGAGGGGGAATAACACCACACTGTTGACTGCCTGAGGTATTTATAGCTCCAGCGATATTGTCAGCGAAAGAACAAAAGAAAAAGAAAAAACGAGAAACTGTAAACGGTTCAAATCTCACATGAACTCGGTTTGTGGTCAAGATGCAAACCAGAGCTGCTCAAAACAGCAGGCTGATAACAGTTGCGCATGGGAGCAGCTGTGTGTTGTGATGACTAAGACAGGGCTACCCTGGTTGAGAAGGAAAAGCTTGATATGATTCACTGCCACGCATTTCTCGTAACTGTTGTTGGTTGAGAGAATTTGATTCAGTTTGAAACCGCTGCCACGGCAACAGCTCCCCTCTGCTGATTGGAGGCTCCACCTGTCGCGTCGCTGAGGAAAGGCGGGGCTTGTGTTGTCTGTTTTACACCACTATGCAGATTAAAAACATCTCTGTATCATTGGAAATTATAAGAAAGGGTGCAAAGCTTCACAGCAGTGTTCTTGCGTTTATTATTGGCTTTGTTGCAGTAATGGTACCAGTCGAGCACAGCTAGTATGAATTTATATTATCAGCGTGTTTGACACGCCGCTGGCATGACTTCTCCGCACGATAAAGACCGAGGTGTTTTCCAGCTGTATCCTGTGATTCTCTCGGTCAAGTCCAGGCATGGGTACCGTCCTTTACTTTTTGTGCCAGTCATTTTCTAAAGCTACTGTCCTTTCTTCGTGTTTGCAGACCAGTCGATCAGCTGTGATGTGATATTTCCCCTTGACGATGCCCCCGGGAATGCTTAGTTTTTGTTCACTCAAGGGCATAACTGCTGAGCAAAAGTAAGAACAGAAGGGAAGAAACATTTTTGTCCCGGTTGTACAATCCCAGCCCTAATGAATGCATCACCCTAAATGTCTGTGCACTTGGAAATGTTTTAGGTTTCTTTGGAAATAAACGCGTCTGCAGTTTTTGCATAACTGAACAACTTGAATATCATTTACAGGCTGGAGGGAGAGAGAGAGTGAAAGAGAGAGAGAGAGAGAGAGATGTTTAGCAAGCAATCACAGTGGGAGGTTTTTTCCGATTTTGTTCGGATGTGAAACTTGCATGAAGGGTTTCGATGACAAATTTCAGGAGCTGGTATTTTTGTTTTAATTTCTGCTGACAATATTGTTGGAAGTGGAAATGAATACCTCGGTCCACTGTGTTTATTTCCTGCCTGCGGTCGAGACCTCTCTGCAGTCAGGTTGCTGTCATTGGTATCTGTGTCTGGCTGTCTGTAGCACACTCCTAGTTACCCTGACCCAGATGGATTCGCACAGGTTTTGGGTTCCATCGATGGCCATTGGTTTTACCCCTGCGTCTTCACTGCGGATTCCAGATGGGATCATTGCATTGGCTCTGGCACTCCCGTGAGTTAGGGAAGTCGGCCGGGATGGAGTCTACCAGTTCACATTGCTTGTTCAGCTGTACCACCCTCGCATAAAGAGGTAGCTCGTGTCCATCATCCGCTGTCAATCACCAGTGGCGAATGCCGGGCCACCCACAGTGCTTGGTGAGCTGTATGCTCTCCATGAACTGGTAGCTCGCCGACATCTGCTGTCAATCTCCAGGGTGCGAAGGGCCGGTCGGTTTGAGAGGACGTCCACGACCTTTCGTTTTCCTGAGCTGTGGTGGGGAGTTTGCTGCAAAAAAGGGGCAAAAGAATTGGGCAAAAAAAACAAACATCATCATTTTCGATATTTGCAGCATCTTTCTTTCAGGCAAGAGACACAAAGTGAACCAGGTTTGAAGTGAAGCCTCCGCAGGCGAGAGGCTTGAGAGGCGACTGAATGAGCGTGCTGCCCACCCCAGCAAACCCCTTCACGAGGGTCCTTTTCAATTTGATTTCTGTTGTTTGTGAGCAGGAGAGCGCTGATATGGAATCATCCAGCTCCACAGAGGAGAAGAGCGGCGAGAGCCAATCGGAGCAGGAAGAGCAGGAGGAGAAGAGCTTTGTGGCCAATCTCTACGCGTTCATGAAGGAGAGGAACACGCCCATCGAGAGGATTCCACACCTGGGCTTCAAGCAGGGTAGGTTGATGTTTCAGCTTCAGAGCTCAGAGAGGAGAGACTTCTCAAACCCCACCAGCCTACAGCGCTAACCGGACAGCACGTCACTGCAGATTTAAACACTGTTTAACCAGGGAGCTCAGTTTGACATGCTACATGCATGCAACATTTATTCTAAAAAGGGTTAGGTTAGTATTTTTAAAAAGTTCGTCAGGGTAATGCTCTGGGACTAGAGTGGGATTCCAGCAGGTTTTTCCTAAACTTTCTTTCCCCTGCTTGCTTCCTGCAGTTAACCTGTGGAGGATATACAAGGCTGTGGAGAAACTGGGAGGATACGACTCGGTAAGCACGCATTGGAGAGATCGCAAACTGTGCTTCACTGCCCAAACAAAGGGAGAAAGTGCCCTTACTGTGGTAGAGGAGGGGTAACCAAGTCTTTAAAAGAGGAACCGCAGCGCCTGTTAATTTAAACCGTTGGCATTTGAAACGCTACCGTATCCTGAATCAAAGATTCAGACAAACACGATAATCAAGGTGATAATGTTGCTAGTCCTAATACATAAGAAGGATATTTCTGAAGCATTGTCCACCATCCTGGTAATGGGTGATTAGGGGATATTGGGACTGCAAACCTGAGTGTTTATGTTGCATGGGGATGCTGCCTTATGCCCTGACCCCCATCCACATTGAAGAGGTGGCTGTTCAGAGCAAAGACTTCCACACACAGGGAGTCAGTGGCTGAGCTGGGGTTCGAACCGGGGACCTCCTGGTTTAACCACTGGTCCACGCAGCCTCCTGACTCCTTTAGACTTGGTTCAAACGTTTTGAATTTAGCCCTGATTGAAAATCAGGTTAGAAACTTAAGAGCATCTGTGTTTGAATCTGCCACTGTTTAGATGAATAATATAGACCCTGTAGTGGCCCACTTTACAGTTTCCAGTGGCATTAAAAAGCAGTGGAAACACTTGTCAGTGTTTCAGTTGTGGTTCATATTCAGAGAAGCTGATGCATCACAAGCCTGCTATTTGCCCTGGCCTGGCTGGTCTCAAAGTGAGTTTCGTTAGCTCCGATGCTGATTAAGGTGTGTGCTGCATGGCAGGGCGTGCAGCCAGCGCCTCTGGGACCAGGTGCTTTGCTGGGATGAGTTATTGCACGCGGGGCCGGGGGAACGTGGAATTGCTGACGGGACACAGAGAGCGGGGTGCTGCCGCGTTCATCTCTGTCTTCGGCGTGGTTCCCCAGGGATCAGTGTTCCGCTATGCCAGCTGGCTGGGAGGACAGACAGTGAAGATTGGGTTGGGAGTGTGGCTCCATCACTGACTCCCATTTCAAGTGTTAGTGCAGCTCCCCCAAGACACACCAGCTGATAAGCTCCTGACTGGGATAGGGGGGTGAGACCTAGTGGTCATATCTCTCTCTCTCTCTCTCTCTCTCTCTCTCTCTCTCTGTCTCTCGTGCATATCCTGGTGCCTGCCTTCGTTCATTCAAAATATATATTTTTTTTTAAATGGTTTAATGCTGAATCTAGGTCATGGTTATTCATGAGTTCTGTATTATGATGGGTACCCAGTTGAGTATTTTATACTGTCCTAGATGGGCTGTCCAGACCCTTGCCTGCTCCCAGATTTTCATGTCTTCTTGTGCCCCCTCCCTTCCCCAGGTGACGGCCCGCAGACTGTGGAAGAACGTGTACGATGAGCTGGGGGGCAGCCCGGGGAGTACCAGCGCTGCCACCTGCACCCGGCGCCACTACGAGAGGTAAGGACCCCGCCGTGAGGACCTGCGTGCGAGACCTCAGCCTATACGCTAGAATTTTAGGATTGAGATCTCATTTAAAAAAACGATAGGAACATTATTTGACAGCATGTAATCAAAGAAACTACAAAATGGTATCTCAGAAAGTCTACTGTAAGAAGTAGGGGTTGTATTTTGAAATGGGTTTGTCCTGGGGATCGGAGGACCCCCTCTGGACTGGTTCTGCTGAGCTGTTGTGGGGATTTCTTCAATGAGGGAGAAAAATACCAGTCTCTGTGTGCCCGTCCCGCAGGCTGGTGCTGCCATTCGAGCGGAGGCTGAGGGGGGAGGAGGACAAACCACTGCCTGTCGCCAAACCTCGCAAACAGTACAAGAGCGCCAAGGAGGACAAGGGGGGCGAGAGGAAGAGGAAGAGAAGCAACGAGGAGGAGAAGGCACAGAAATCCGGCGACTGCAATGAGGTACACGCGGGAGCCAGTTATATCAGAGCGGAGGGCTCTGAGACACACAACCCTCATTGAGCTCCACAATTCATCATATAGAGGGGAAGGCAGGACAGCTGGCCGGTCTTTTAAACAGTCAGCACAAATCTCTCCCATTTATATTTCTTTCTCGTGTGCATATAGATTTGCAGAAGTCCACTTTGCAGTTTGGAGGGAGATGGAACAGGAGAGCGGATTTATATAGCAGTATCTGTAATCATTATTTCAAAGGGGGGGTAAAGTCGAGGCAAAGGTCCCAACGTAGGGTTTGCATCTATCTAGAGCCGCTATCCCTGTTGTGATTGAAAGACTTGGTCCTGTTAAATATCATGCTGTACATTCATATTTGTGTGCATTTGTAAGGCTGTGTTTTTAATATGCAGTGGCTGTGACTTGAAAGGTATTAATAAGTTCTTTCGTGCCACTTCCTGAGCGGTGGAACCCTGGGTGAATTACAGCTGCAAACATCTGAAATAGATGAAAACTGTTTCCTTTTCCTCTTTGCTGCCGGTGTGATTTACACCCTCTTGTTGTCACTGTTTAAAGTCTTTCAGGCCACACATACACTGTTCTTCCTTGAGAGTTCATCAGCCGAGCACGGCATTACCATCAATGGAAAACAGTGTGATAGCATCTGTCTAGGGCTGATATTGTCCCGCTGTGATACCATTCTACCAAGGGCAGCACAGTCCCAATAGTGTCTTAGCCTTACCATTGCCACAATGTGCATGCTAATCCATTGCTACTATAATGCCACTGTCTGCCTTGCCACTAAATAGTTTAATACAGTACAGCAGACCTATCGAGACCTTTTGAGCGAGTTCAGATCCAAGCACAAACGATTTGCTGTAGAAGGGAGTTCGCACACCCAGTGCAACGCTGTCAACTCTTTAAACATTCATCCTGTCTCAAAGTTGGGCATTTATTCATCATGCCTTCTATAGTGTTGGCAGAGCATTGGGTTGCATTTGGGGATGAAGAACAATAAGTACTTTTTGTAAAGCGCTGTTTGTGATGCCTCTGATTTTGGTTCCCCTCGCAGGTAACAGGGAAGCAGACCTGTTGCACCCGGTGTGAGTCCGGGACCTGCCCGCCCCTGCCTCGAGGCTCCATAGCCTCAGAAATACGAAACAAACCAGAGAACCCGAATCCTGATGGGACAGGCGCTCCAGAGGAGTCTGGGAATAGGAGAGCTCACGATGACTGGACTGCCAACGGACTGAGAGCTTACCATTCGGCACCGAATCATAAAGGAAACCAATCGGCTTCAGTCTGCGGATCATCCCGGCCAATCAAAAGCCTGCTGTCCAACTTCCACTTGGAAGGCAGTCATGGCGGGGTGATCTCCCCGCTGGTTAAGAAGAAGCTGATGGCGCAAGCCAGCGAGGCCGGGTCTCTGCACTTCTTCCAGGCAGAGGGGAGCAAAGCTGGAGCCCGTCTCCAGCCCTCGTCTTCCAGCCCTGAAAGGCCCTCTGTGATCCACCGTGCCCAGCAACCGGAACTCAGTCCTGGCCTCGCGACTTCCAGCCGGGCCTCTGATGATGGATCTCCGGAGCCCCCTTCCTCCCCAAGTCTGTCCGTTTGCTCCACTTCTGAAGATTGCACCTCCCCGCCAGACGACTGCAGAGAGACCCCTGATCGCCCTGCCTACTACGCAAGCATCACCTCTGTCCCTTGCGTGAATGGCATCTACAAACCCCTGAGCCATAACCCTGGCAAGGACCTGCCTGGCTTCCTGCAACCCCCCAGGGGGTTCCTGGAGGTGAATCCCTACAGGAATCTGGCCGCGAGGAACACGGGCAGAGATTCCCGGGAACAACCGACTGACCTCAGCCTTCCCCGGAGTGCCTGGAGCCCTGACAGTAAAGGCACGGAGAATGGAATCCCTTCTGCCAAGAACAGCTGCCAGCCTCCCTCCTCTTTGGCCGGCTTTGGGCCAAAAGCCTGCTGGGTTCCCCCCATGTCGAGTTTCACCAAAGTGCAGCCCAAAACAGGGGAGGTGGTGCGACCAATCTTCCACCCCCGGGCAGGCCCCCAAGCCCAGGGATTCAAACCTCACGTGCCCCAGAAGAGGATGGTGGAAGACCCCGACGCCTCTGCTGCTTTCGAGAAGAAACTGCGGGTGGTGCCCCCCCTGCCTAAAGACTCAGGAGACCTCAAGGGCAAAGCGGATCTCCCCAAGCCATTCGCACCTCACAAGCTGCTGCACTCCCAGGCCAGCCTCCACCACCTTTCCTACCTGCTCCCTGGTTACAACAGGACTAGAGCCCCAGCCAGCTACCCTCTAGAGCAGCTCAAACCCTACTCCGTCCTGCCCCCCTCCCTCCACCCTCTCGTCTTCCCCTCCCTGCCGGCTCACCTAGCCGCGCCGCCCGCTGCATCGCACCCACCTGAACCGCTGTACCGCCACCTAGCTGTGGGAGGTGCACCTCCCTTCCTCTCTCCCTATGAGTCCGCCCCTCACAGCTCGAGGTTCTATCCTGTGCACGTCTGGCACCCCCAAGCCAGCTACGCCATTGCCGGCCTGCATTCATTGTACCCCACTAAACACTAAGCTGTGAGGCTGAACTGGACAGAGTCTTCGTCGCAGCGCTTTTGGAATATTGGAAACAAATACTGGATTTACCTCAAAACCGATCTCATGAACTGCTCATGATACAGACTCCCCATTCATGGGATAAGGTGCTTTTTATTGTAGCTGATATTGTATATTGAGCTATAGCCGAATGCATTTTGAGAACTCGAGTGCAAAGGGGGAAGATCAGTTGACTCAAAGTAAACCTTTCAGTGGATCTCATTTTCAAAGCCCTACAGATCAAAAGATTTTTAAACATCTGTTTATTATTATAATTATTATTAATATTATTCTTGGTGTTATTAATATTTGAATATATTTAAGGAGGACATACACACTGAGGTGTAACATCTCATTTATCAAGACTTTTCAGTTAAGGTCAGATTGTGGGGAGGGGTTCAGAAGCTGTTTTGAAAGCTCTGTCACGAAAGAGCCTGCAAGGGGATTAAAAAAAAAAAAAATCTGGATACTGACTGCCAGGCCTGGGCGGTGATGGATTGCTGTTCTGTAACCATGGAAACCACTTGCCAAAAAAACCGTTTCCCTCAAGGAGGGGCTGTTCTTAAACTTTGTTTGCGTTCTCAAGCGATTCGAAACACTGTGAAACTCCACAGTTCGGTACCTTCTGGGTTTTAAAAAAAATTGTATTCACATTGCACACTGAACAGTTACACTACAGCAGCCAATGCAGAAGACAGCAGCAATGTGCCTGACCTCTGAGTGAAAGAGGTGTGTTCGTCACCGAACGCAACACCGACAGTTTGTGGATGGCTTACTTTGAATCACATTTTTCTTCATCTTCGAAATTGTCCCTGCTTTTGTGCAGAGGTGTAAACTGAGATTTTAAACTGAGATAAACAGCTCCTAATCTATTATGAAAGCCTGCAGCTCAGACTTCGAGTGTGTCTGCAGACACTTGAGTGTTCTGGGGAATTGTTAGCACCTGTTATAGCTGCTTAGCAGGTAGACCAGTCACCCCTTTTAGCACCCAGTCTGAATCTGTTACATGCACAGCGACAGCCGTTTGGATCCATTAAGAATGAGTTCTACAGCTACAGCCAAAGGTTTTGCTCGAGAATCAACTCATTCTGCTTCCGAGTCAAATGGAACCTGTGGAATAATGTTAATGGCAACGTGTTGAATTACAAACCACTTTGAAATCTTCCATATACTTAACGATAAAAGTGACATTTCAAAATCTAACTTGAAATATTATACTGCCATTATGTCTTCCAATAGACTTTTCTGATATCATTTAGTAGTTTCTTTGATAAATATCTAAATTATGTTCATACATTTATATATATATAAAGGGCAGCTGGCTCGTTGAGCTTATATATATATATTATATATAATTTTTGCAGGTAGGTAAAAATGATTTTACTGTGCAGTAGGCTGAAGGTGTTCACTGTATATTTTTGTAAAGAAACAATTAAAACGAGAGTAACTATTTTGCAAGGTCTGTGTTGTCTTGAGAATCATTGTGCCTTTTAAAATGATCTTTGTCAAATCCGAAGATTTACTCTCGTACTAGAAATATATTTTTACATCAGTACAGCAGTAGGAGGCTGTGTGGATCAGTGGTTAAAGACAGGCTTGTAACCAGGTCCCCAGTTCAAATCCCAGCTCAGCCACTGACTCACTATGTGACCCTCCTTGTGCTCCGTCTTTCAGGGGACCCTGTTGTAAGGGACTCTGCAGCTTACGGACAGCTCACACACCCTCGTCTCTGTAAGTCGCCTTGGATAAAGGCGTCTGCTAAACTAACTAACAATTAAAAAAAATGATGCAGGCAGTTGAGGTTTTAAACGCTGTAAGGTTTATGAGAGGATCCAGACAAATGCAACATACAGTACATTACAGTATCATTGTAAACTGTCACAACTGGAATTTATAGAAGTATACTTGTGTGTGTCCCAAACCATAAATATTTCAAGTCAAAGAAAAACAGAGATGAGGTCACACTGTTTCAAAGGAATTCTCTTGGTTGTTTTTTTTTTTCTTTAAGAAGAGTAATTGAGAGGTTAGTGGGGCAGCTCATGAGGGACCAGTTTGTAATGGGAGCCGCAAGAAGGGCAGCGCTGAGCCTCCCCCTGGTGGAGCCAGAACCAAACTACAGCTGTGTTATCCTCTTCACCTGCAGAGAAAGAATGAGAGAGGAATGAATTGGTGGCTGATCAGTGTCTGAGACCATTACAAATCCACTGCAAGCACAGTAGAGTGTCTTCATTATCGTGTGTGAATTGCACACCAAGTAAAAAGGTTTTCATCAAATAGCTTGCCAGTACATTTTAAACCTTGTTTTGTGCCTCATTGCAAAAAAATAAGAAAGTTGGCACATTTTTAAATTTGTGGGACATGCATGCATCCCTTGTAAATCTCTTTTTTTTTTTTTTTTTAAACAGTAAAATAGGCTCAACCTAACTGCACAGGTTTAAAAGGGTTTCGCAGATTAGCCCCAGATGAAGAGATTAGCGAGCGCGCTTACAGATGCAGCCGACGATCCTCTTGTCGGTGATGGAGGGGACGATGTGGGGGTCTTGCTTGGTCCCGGCGTACTCCTTGGGTCTCAACATGCTGAAGGGGTCCTGGAACAGAACAGAGCACAGTGAGGGGGAGTCTGGCTCGACAAAAGACCGGGGGGGCGGGAGGGAGCGTTACCCAAAGCAGGGATTGTCATTCTGGCTACAAAAGAGTAAGAGCCGTGCAGCTCAGCGTACATACAGAGCCAGTCTTCAGAGCGTGGATGATCTTTTTCTCCATCCCAGTAGCCTGCTCCTCGTCAGTCGGGATGCCTGTCAAGCAAAAAAAAAAAAAAAAAAAAAAATGCATCACTGAAAATGTGCAAAAACAAAACAGTCAGGAGAGGGAGCCCATTTCTAAAACACAGCGCTGCCACAGAAACTCCTGCTGGATAACCAGCCGAGCTGCACTGCCACTTTGCGTGAAGACACAGAGGTATTGCGTGACGGTCCTTGTGTGTCCTTGAGTGTCCTGCCCTGGAGACACCGGCACACACTGAAGGACAACATTAAAACACACGCAACACCGAACTGCTTCCAGTGCTGTACAGTGTAATCACACACGCATTTCCCAAGCTCAAACAACACATCAAGCGCTGTACTGGATTACAAACAATAATAATAATAATCTACTCAAGCATGGACAACACGAGTGTCCGTCCTCCCCACGCTTGTAAAATAATACGTATTACTTCAGCTTGTCTTGAAATAATCTGAAATAATTACTGTATAACGCAATTACTTTCGCTATATAAAAACAACACATTGTGCCCGCGGTATATCCCCGCCTCGACCTACTTTTAAACAAGCCTCCCTAAAAAACATTTGATTTCTTAAATAAATAAAATAAACGAGTAATTATAATAAATGCAATAACCCGTCCTCAGAGGTCAGGCCCGGCGCTGCTTCCTGCAATGCGCCGCCCGTCCTTGCCCCGGGCCCGGCTTGCTCGCAAGCTCCCCGGACTCACCTCCAGCAGACATGCCGCGTACGGGAGCCGGGACCGGGGCGGGTCCTGCCCGACGAGCCGCGACGCGCACGGCGGATCTCAGCAGTAACCTTGCAGCCATTCCGAGGAAGAGACGGGGAGAGTGGCGCACAGACTGCGGCTGCGCACGAGTCACGAGTCACGTGGGAGGGGTGAGGTCGGAACGGAGGGCAGTGACGTGCTAGAGGCGGCTGTCATGTGACTCCGGGGTACCGCCCTCACAGCGGGACACTTGACACATGCTCTTAAAAAATGACAGATTATTTTTCTGAGAAAATGCTATTTGCAAATAGACTCTTTTTTTTTTTTATATACTATATTTTTATTCACGAGCCAGAGAGCGGAGAGTAAGTTTAAATAAGAACTTTATACCTGTCCGTATGCGAGGATCGTATCACTTTGTATAGGTGATACCAGGAGATCCATGTGAAAATATTATTTCTGGAGCGTCTTCTTGTTTCTGCTGTCTGGGGATTGCTAGGTTTGCTATAATGGCAGTTGGTAACGCTGCAGTTGGATTTCTAGTTTATGTGCTGGATGCAGATACTCAAGATTTGGAGAGTAATTCATTTGAACGTGCTTTAATTACGTGCTCTATTAAGCCGCTTTAAATAATGTCTTTAGTGCACAACACAAAGCCGGCCCTCGTGTGTCCTGGTCTACAAATTAATAACCGTGCGATTCAATCTAGAACTCGTCGTGATCAAACCAACTAACTACTGATTTCTTTTTTTAATTAATGGATTTACTTACATTGTAAAATCTGTTTAAGGTTACTCTCACACTCCACTTTCCACAGCAATGCCTCCCAGTCCCTCTGTAACCTGGCCTGCCGCTATTATTCCACAAGATGGCACTGTGGAGCCATTTTCAACGGGGTTTACAAGAAACGAAAGCCAGCGAAGCGCTCTGGGAACGACTGAGAGGTGCAAGTGAAGAAACGGCTGCGTGGGTTTGCGTGGGTCTCTGTTCTCCACAGGGGGTCTAGGAAAAGCAGCGATCAAAACAAACACAAGCAGCCGCTTCTTCACTCGTTTCACTGTGAATGGAAAATTAACCCAAACAGCAGCAGGACCCTGCTTCAATTAAAATCACACCGTCAATGGTGGGTAGGTGGGTGGGTGTGTGTGTGTGTGTATGTGTGTATATATATATATATATATGCATGCCTGCCTGTAACAGAAATCATCGCTCATGGTTCACATTCAAAGCGATCGATGAAAAATACAGACCCGAAAGTCCAAATAAAAATCGAATGAGCCTGCGGGCATGCTTAAAACTAGCAGGGCTGCAAGTTCGGTTCGATGAAGTAAGCGACCCACCCCCGTGCTCAGACTTCTGCCTTGCATTTATCGTTGTTTTAAAAAAACAACAAAAACGATTTATTTCGTTAATAAAAGAGGGGGGGGGGGGGGTCACACAGACCTGCTGTAGGCAGTCTGCTGAAATATAAAACATTCGATAAAACATTTTATTTTTTTTAATGAAACGCAGGGAAAACATCTATATATAACAAATAAATCACACCCTGTCTACAAACTTCAGCAGCAGCTTGCATTAATAATTAATTAATTTCGTTCCCGTTTTAAAATATAGACGAGTTTACCCTGCGGCACGAGTAAGTCAAAATAAACGATGAAACGCATTTCTACTCCCTTTAATGCTGCACCAAGAAGGATCCCTCTACTTCATCTGCAGCAGCCCCTGATCCTGTGACATGCCTTATAAACTGCATGGTTCTTATTCCCTGCTAGCTACAGTATTCGCTGGACAGGCTGCTCACCAGAAAAGGGGAGCTGGAGGACGGGAGAGATTGGTTCAGTTATTGGAACCAAGCCATCCACTTTCCCCACTCTCTCTCAATATAGATTCCGTGCGCATTCAATTCAGATTCATATGAACAGCCTTCCAATCGACTAACAAGAGGTTTACTGGATCGCGTTCACGACATTACAGTTAGGCGCTCACGAAGAGGTCGCTACATCCATAAAATAATGAACCCCTGTGTTTGTTTGTTTTTTTTTTTTTTAAGGAGAAGATGTTACTTTTACGAAACAAAAAACACACGGGGAGCACCGAGGAGTCCTTCAGCAATATCACTTAGGTTCTGGTAAAATGAACAGGCGTTTGACCTCTTTTCAAAATCAAACGTTTAAGGCGGGAGTAAACGCTTTGATCCTATAACCCTGCAATGCCGGTTATCAGACCAGGGTCCGCTTTGCGACGCTGACGATGCACCGCGCTTTGCACACACGCCAGTCTCTTTGCAGCGTGTTCCAGGTCTTGCAGTTTTTAAGGATGGGTGCGTTTTGGTCCCGCTGCCCCTGATGTATTTCACAGCGTGCTCGCCTCGCTCTTCCATCCCTCAGGGCTACAGAGAGCGACCCGCCCCCCGGGTTCACACGTTATTAACAGCGGCAGCTGGTGTCTGAGTCAACCCCTGCAAGCGCATCAGGGTAATCTGCCCAGGAAGGAAAGTACTGTTACTTGGAAAGAAATGTAATGAGGTAAAAGTCTAAATATCCTTCTAGAAAACTACTTGAGTAAAAGCACAAAGTATATCTTAAAAGTACCCAAGTTTCAGAAGTAAAAATAATCCGTCTTTAAATTCTATCCATGGAAATCTGAGATTACGCACCGAGCATATTTATCAAGGGGCGGGCCCGTCCTTGCAGATCAAACTGATTGGCTTTCTGAAGTGCCACTCAGCTCTGATTGCGGGCAGGGAAACAAACAAACAAACAAACAAACAAAAACAGCAACAACCAGCAAACAGCTGCTGACTTGGCGTGGCAGCGAACAGTGTGAGGCGTTGGAGAGTTTGAGTGTATTTAAACTCACAGTAGTAAGCTCCCGGAAAGCAAGCCCGGCTTTTGCAAATGATTTCCCTGTTTTTTAATGTCCCATGCAATCTCCACGCAGGCGCAGTGAGATAGCTGCAAAAGAACGATCACCGCATTCTACGCATTAACACGCATTAAATACAAATGCGCGTTTACGAGAATGCGCGGTAATGTCTTTTATAATGGAAAACGGGAGACCTGTGAAGTCATGGCAATGCAGATTGAGATTTACTCATATACTGTAATCGGTCACACTAACTCTTGAGCACAAGGGCTAAAGCTTCTTGGGTCTCAACAGGTTTGATTGAGTGCAGCAGAGCGAGACACAAGAGCTGTTTCATGAGCAGGTGAACCAATAGCCTTTAACATTGGTTTCCATGGGAGACCAATACGCACAGACAATGCTGTATGATTGTTATCAGCAATAGGTGGGGTTTTACAGTATGCAAGACAGAGGCTGTCAGAGCCTAAAGGCTATCATAATGCCACAGCCCCCAACTCTCCCTCAATCTGTACCCATCTATACTGTAACACAGCCCCCAACTCTCCCTCAATCTGTACCCCTCTATACTGTAACACAGCCCCCAACTCTCCCTCAATCTCTACCCCTCTATACTGTAACACAGCCCCCAACTCTCCCTCAATCTGTACCCCTCTATACTGTAACACAGCCCCCAACTCTCCCTCAATCTGTACCCCTCTATACTGTAACACAGCCCCCAACTCTCCCTCAATCTGTACCCCTCTATACTGTAACACAGCCCCCAACTCTCCCTCAATCTGTACCCCTCTATACTGTAACACAGCCCCCAACTCTCCCTCAATCTGTACCCCTCTATACTGTAACACAGCCCCCAACTCTCCCTCAATCTGTACCCCTCTATACTGTAACACAGCCCCCAACTCTCCCTCAATCTGTACCCCTCTATACTGTAACAGAGCCCCCAACTCTCCCTCAATCTGTACCCCTCTATACTGTAACACAGCCCCCAACTCTCCCTCAATCTGTACCCCTCTATACTGTAACACAGCCCCCAACTCTCCCTCAATCTGTACCCCTCTATACTGTAACACAGCCCCCAACTCTCCCTCAATCTGTACCCCTCTATACTGTAACACAGCCCCCAACTCTCCCTCAATCTGTACCCCTCTATACTGTAACACAGCCCCCAACTCTCCCTCAATCTGTACCCCTCTATACTGTAACACAGCCCCCAACTCTCCCTCAATCTGTACCCCTCTATACTGTAACACAGCCCCCAACTCTCCCTCAATCTGTACCCCTCTATACTGTAACACAGCCCCCAACTCTCCCTCAATCTGTACCCCTCTATACTGTAACACAGCCCCCAACTCTCCCTCAATCTGTACCCCTCTATACTGTAACACAGCCCCCAACTCTCCCTCAACGTGTGTCCTGCTGTAATGCATGGGTGATTGTGAGTTATTGTTGAGGTCTTTTGAAAGCTACGTTGCTGCTTTGTCAATGCTGGGACATGAGCACTACAATTAGAGCTGCCTGTCTGGGTGAGAGATTGTACAGCTGTGCCTGTAATTACACTCACATCTGTACACACACCCCCCCTGTATACTGTAACACAGCCCCCAACCCTCCCTCAATCTGTACCCCCCCCCCCCCCCCCCTGTAACACAGCCCCCAACTCTCCCCAATCTGTACCCCACTATACTGTAACACAGTGTGTCCCTGTGATACTGTATGAAATTGAGAGAGAGAGACCCCAACTCTCCCTCAATCAATCTAAATGGGAGAATGCTGTGTCGGGGGTTCGAGGGAGTTACCATGGGGGGGAGATATGTACATTGTGTCTGGGTTTGTCGGAGTTAGACATGGGGAATAGGACATTGTGTCGGTGTTTGAGAGGGAGTTAAATACATGGGGAGATATGACGATTGTGGCGGGTGGTGAGAGGGAGTTACACCTTGGGAGCATGACATTGTGTTCGTTGGTTGAGAGAATGTAGACTTGTGGTCGGGGGTTGAATGGAGTAGAGTTCAGAATGCAGAGAGATCTTACAGAGATACCCACACATAGATACCCCAGCTCTGTATAATAGTAATACAAGATCTTGTTTTGCCATTTTAAGACTGGATAACCCCCCCCCCCATCAGTTTTTGGGGGGGTAACGCACTACATGCATTAATGTAATCTGGTTACATTTTCCAGTAACTTGTAACTGTAGATTCCTTTTTCAGACAGGTAAAAGATTACATTTTATGTGAAAATAAAAAAATTGCATTGTTACAGCTAACATATTACATGTAAAATCAGAAAACGCTTCAACACTGCAAGTGAAACCTTACCTGTCACATGAAGGCGCTGGTCATCTTGCTGGGAAACTGTGTCACAGGAGGGGAGGAGCGGGCTGGATTTTCAAAGAATATTTCGAGCTGCAGCCTGGCCAATCCAAAAAAAAAAAACTCCATATCTCTGCTTGAGAAGTAACTATATGTAACCATAATTACTTAAAGCGTTACTGTAACTAGCTACAGTCTTGTTCAAGTAGCTTGTGACTGTAACGGACTTAAAGCGTTACTGTAACTAGCTACAGTCTTGTTCAAGTAGCTTGTGACTGTAACGGATTACTTTTTTAAAATGATACTCTTAGAATTCCAAAAACTCTTTCATTCGGTATGGTGTAGATTCGGGATTCGGTCTTGGGCACACCTTTAGCATGTATAGCTCTGTGCCCTAACATATTGAATTACATGTTGCTTTGTGTCGAGTTAAGCAGAAGGAAAGACTCTAGTCTCCTGCCTTTAATAGGGAGTGATAACTGTAAAGGACGGAAACTCGCTTACAAGACCCTGCGTGGACGCTGACTATCTATCGCCATCTAATAATAGCCCTGGTTTAAGTTGCAATCCATATTAATCTTATATATAGCGATTAATCGACCCAAATTCTTCAAATCACATTTCCAACCAATAAAAGGAAAATAAATGCAACAGCGTTGGTTAGATATCAATGATATCATTTGCAACTTGAATTAAGAGCCCATGCAGCAATGAAGGGAGTGTATACATGCAATCACAGGTTCATATTCAAATGCTTATTCTGACCCTTGAGCTGCGCACGGAGGCCCAGCCAAGCCTGACTCTAAATTCAGTCTTGCACAAGAGATTTATTTTGCTGGTTGCGCAATGGCTGTCGTGGGTTTGTGGTTCTGACCAGTGAAAGACGGGTCACTTGGGTGCTCTGCAGGCAGAAGGGAACTCAATGCGACAAGGACGCGTGGTTATAGCCCTCATGCATGAAACACTTTCATTTTTTTTTAAACAATCTGCAAGACATTTGACAGAGTTGTTTTTTTAATTATTATTTTTTTTATTTGGAGGATTTATTAAAAACTCCAAGACAGCTTCTGCAAAGCCCATTCAATTTTTTTTTTAATGTTTTCTTCAATGTATCAATAATTCAGTGTGCAATTGTCATACTTTTCCAAAATTCACTAATCTGTTTCACCGTTTAAAGGAGTGCAAACAAATCATTTGCTTCTTTCACGTGTTAGCACCAGGGATACAGCACAGTGGGTGTTCAGTAGTCACTGCCACACAAGTGTGTTGTACAGCACGTGTTAGACACTCCGTTGCTTCTGTAGATTAGACTTGTCGTGTGAAATCAAACCACTGTGGCTGAAAATCCTGGGAAATTGTCAAAACAGTCAAATTAATAATTGTCTAATTGAGATTAATAGACTCCACATGCAATTCATTTAAAACAGTAAGACAAAATGAACACGGAGCCACACATGGGAAAACACAGGAGACTTTAATTGTTTAGGGTTACTGATTAATGCACAAAGCTGTCTAATGTGTGGTGCCTGGCCTTCAATTACAGCCACTGTGGTGCGCAGGGGATTCATTACTGTTTAAGCAGGAAACCGTAAGCTATTGTGATTGAAATCCTGCTTACAACAGCACAGGACACCAAGAGCATTGACACACAGCACAAGGACGCTGTAGAAATAACATTATTATTAGTCATTTAGCAGACTAGGGAGAGAACAATTGTTGCTGCAGAGTCACTTCCAATAGAATCTGTTTGTTTTGTGTCTCATCCAAAGGACGGAGCACAAGGAGGGGAAGTGGCTTGGTCAGGGTCGCACACAGTGATTCAATGGCTGAGCCGGGATTTGATCCAGGAACCTCTTGGTAATAAGCCCTTTTCTTAAACCACTGGACCACCGCTTATCTTGTAAGTCTGGGCATATATTTTCCAAGTAACTTCATTTTAAGATGTTTTAAGTAGTCGGGTATTAATTCAAATGGAATAAAACGTCTTAATTACACAAATTAAAGCCATCCTTCGTTCACGCAATTATTGATTTTCAATGAATAACAATCTTCAAATGAGAAATGAGACCCTTGCTCTGCTGTGCGCCTTCTAGCACTGACTGGCGATCGTCTTGTCTTTTGCAACGCGTACGCGCAAGAAAACTAATTCAAGCAAGCTTTTAATCCCCTGGGTCTTCATTTTTTTTTCTTAAATTCAGTCTAATTAACGTAAACCAGATGGCACTGCATGATGTAGATTGAGACAGATCTATCTGCTTACCCCCTTCATCCTCTCTCTCTCTCTCTCTCTGAAATCTAATTACACAGAGTGTGTTTCTGTGTGTGTGTGTATGTATGTGTGGGGGGGGGGTGGGTGTGTGTGTGTGAGTGTGTGTGGGGGGGAGGGGTCAATCTGTGTGTGTCTCAGTGTGTGCGTATGTGAGCGTGTTTGTGTGTGCGTGTGTGTGTGTGTGAGTGTGTGGGGGGGGGGGGGGGGGTGTGGGTGTGTGCGTATGGAGTGTGTCAGGTGTGTGTACACACAGTGTCACACACGCGTGTGTGACACTCGGGCACAACACACACACGCACACAACCCCCCCCTCCCACACACACACAGAGTCACACCCGCCCCCCTCACAACATTGTGTGGTCTGTGTGTGTGTGTGTGTGTGTGTGTGTGTGTGTGTGTGTGTGTGTGTGTGGGGGGGGGGGGGGGGGGGAGGGTCTGTGTGTGTCTCAGTGTGTGTCACCACGCATACACTCGCACAAACACACACGCACAACACACCCCCCCCTCCACACACACTCCACACACACCCCCCCTCCCAGACACACGTATGTGGGGTGTGGGTCTGTGTGTGTCTCAGTGTGTGCGTGTGTGAGCGTGTTTGTGTGTGCGTGTGTTGGGGGGTGTGTGTGTGTGTGTGTGTGTGTGTGTGTGTGTGTGTGTGTGTGGGGGGGGGGTCTGTGTGTGTCTCAGTGTGTGCGTATGTGAGCGTGTTTGTGTGTGTGTGTGTGTGGGGGGGAGTGTGTGTGTGTGTGTGTGTGTGTGTGTGTGTGTGTGTGTGTGTGTGTGTGTGTGGGGGGGGGGGAGGGGGGGGGGGGGAGGAGGCGGCGTGCCTCTGGGATGACAGTGCAGCAGAGAGCCGCATGCAGCGCGGTAATTAAATTCCTCCCGTTTCAGAAAAGGAACTTCAATGCATCCTCAGTCAGGATATCAGTGTTGATCAGATTACTGCCGGGACCCCAACCCGATTACATGCTCGCCACACTTCCTGCGTCTACCCTGTTTGACAGAGCCAGGAGACTGGGAGCACTTCAAAATCAACCTCCTTATCTCGTGTTAGCTTTATTACATTATCCACCGACTCCCTTTGATAGAGTGCCAGACAAACAGCCCCACTATACCCCCCTGGTGTGAGACTCTCAACGAGTTATGCGTTCAATGTTCATGCCAGATTTCATGACACATGGATAAGCGGTTCTCCGGATATAGGGAATAATGTGGGACCCGCGATATATACACATGACAGCGAAGCGCCGTAACACATCAATTCACTTTTACAAGACGAATTTGAATTGGGTGTTATTTCAGAAATGCAAACCGGTGGACCAGAAGTCTTTCCCCCCACGTCTTCTTCACTGGAGCCCCTGAGACCTGCTCCCGGTTCTGATCAGCTGAGCTGCAGACGCGCTGCGAATCGCTTCATCATTCTGCTTGTCGAATTGCCTCCCGGCAACACCAAGGATTAAGATCCAGTAGAAAAAGATTTCACTTTAAATTTAAAAAAAAAAAAAAAAAGAGCGTCCCTCTGTCTCGATTAAGAGACATCTTGAGCTGGATTTTGATTACAAACAGGCCATCTCAGCCAGACGCCTTGTCATCTTCTTAATAAAGCCATTTGACAGCAATCTTGAGCCAATTTAAAAAGCTCTCTGGGGACTGATGACTTATTACAGGCTCCCATCCTCTCTCCCGCTGAGACACGGCAGATAACCTCATGTTCAAACCGCTGTATGTCAAAATATGCAACCGCTAGAAACTCACACACTCCCTCCCTGCTGGACCCGGTCCTGGGGTTCAGAACTCCTCGTATGAGGGTATTTCTTTTTAATATTTCAATGAAAAAAAAAAAAATAATAATCATTAGGAGGGTATCGGTAATAGAAGAGCTGAGCTCAGTGCCGCTGGGGTATTTGTTCATAAACCACACAAAATTAAACAAAACGATATCGTCTCGCAGTGTATATTAACCGCTTATCATGCAACGTACTAGTAACATGACTTAGCAGAAGCTTTTGAGGATATAAGATCGAAAGACCACTAGTATTCTAAGGAGACATCGTTTTCAATACGGCTATAGCTCTTGTTTGCAAAGCCCTGCCTGCTGTGATGGTAGATGAGTGTTACCGACAGACTGACTTCACTGTTCGCTTTCAAACCTGATTCCCCCCTGACAGGGTCCTAAATTATATCTGCTATGCCTGTTCCAGCTGCAGGCGCACAGCCCGGTGCGCTCTACTGCATTTCGATTCATCTGAAGCAAAACTCCGCTGCGTGTCTACTGAGAGGGGAGATGAGTGGGTTTTGTTTGCAATCTTTCACGGTTTCTTTTCTGTTTGGAACACTGTCTCCTGGGTAATTAAATATCTAAATGAAGCAAAGCAAGCCCGGGTAGTTAAAAACGTACCAAAGACTTTCACAAAGAACAGCGAATGTGTAATTAAGACATGGCTTCATCAAATTGAGAATGTCCTTTCTGTTTTAAAAAAAAAAAAAACCTTTTAAGCACGGTCTAATTGGGAAAGTGGCACCCCCTGCTGGTCATAGTAAGGATTACCTACAGCGTTTGGAGGTTATGGATATCACCTGCAAGGTTTCTGTGCGTTAGGGCAACAAATAATCTACATATTTTACAATTGCATGTGCACAGCCATAAGTTGTTATCCTGCTTTAATTGCCACCCCTGCTCTCGATTCTGAATTCGGGAGCTGTATTCCTTTAAGAAAGATTCTGCTTTCAGATTTAAAAAAAGCTGCCAGCCCCTTTTCAAACTACTTGCGCGCCGCGGGGGGTCTGGGGGGTTTATAGAGGCGAGCCGGCGGCTGGACTCGCAGTGCGTGTTTCAATACAGCGGCTGAGCCCTTCTGAGAAGCCGGGTGCCGAAGTGACATTTCTTGAGAAGCAGCTCCGCTCTGATTCACGGTAAATATCAGCGCTGTTTTAGATGCACATATTGTACAGAAATGCTACGTGTTATTATTTGAAGACTGCTGAAGATGTGTGAATATGGTATAGGATGGAACTGGAATGTTGAATTCTGTTTAGAATGGATTATTAAACGTATAGATAATTTAAATTATTAAAGCCAACAGATATCTTTTATTATAATCAATAAAATGTCATTGAACACACGTAGCTTTTATTTCGCATTTACTTTGTAGGATATAATTGAATAACTATAGATAGTGCGTAGAAGCCAGACGGAGCACTGTATTATATTATTTATGCTGTTATGGTCTGACTGTCTTCCGAATATCCGTCGCATATTTTTGAAGCCCGAATTTTATTATTATTATTATTATTATTATTATTATTATTATTATGAAATCTTTAGAATCCGAGGTAAGCTCTAAAGCTTAAGAAGCTGCTATATATTTTAAAAATCAATACTGTGATATTATAAATAAAATTAACAGTGCCCGTCCATCTCTCTGTCTGTCCACCTCTCTGTCTGTCTGTCTCTACCTAGACTTCGCAACTCTATCAAACTTGTATCATAAACACTCCTCACATAGCCTGCATTTGCCTATAATCTGACTCGGTTTGGTGTATATTACGCACCTGTGTCAGGTACTGTATGCGATTATTACACGAGCATTGCCCCCCGGACGTGGTTCTGAAGCGGCGCATTTGGCGAGGCTGTCGGTTCTGAAGCGGCGCATTTGGCGAGGCTGTCGGTTCTGAAGCGGGCGCATTTGGCGAGGCTGTCGGTTCTGAAGGGGCGCATTTGGCGAGGCTGTCGGTTCTGAAGGGGCGCATTTGGCGAGGCTGTCGGTTCTGAAGGGGCGCATTTGGCGAGGCTGTCGGTTCTGAAGCGGCGCATTTGGCGAGGCTGTCGGTTCTGAAGCGGCGCATTTGGCGAGGCTGTCGGTTCTGAAGCGGCGCATTTGGCGAGGCTGTCGGTTCTGAAGCGGCGCATTTGGCGAGACTGTCGGTTCTGAAGCGGCGCATTTGGCGAGGCTGTCGGTTCTGAAGCGGCGCATTTGGCGAGGCTGTCGGTTCTGAAGCGGCGCATTTGGCGAGACTGTCGGTTCTGAAGCGGCGCATTTGGCGAGGCTGTCGGTTCTGAAGCGGCGCATTTGGCGAGGCTGTCGGTTCTGAAGCGGCGCATTTGGCGAGGCTGTCGGTTCTGAAGCGGCGCAGTCACAGCGAGGTATTGGAGTTGCAGGGGAAGACCCCGGAGAGCGGAAACATATTTACCCCGCGCTGGATACCTGTGGAGATTGTGCCGAGCTCCGGAACAGCGGGAGGTGCGATTTGTGTGTTTCAAGATGAAAGGAAGATGTGCCTTTGGCAGGTTGGCTTGACGGAGTCCAGCTGTGCGGTTTTTTAATTTTTTTTTTTTTAAATGTTTATATTGTCGGCTGCTGTACGTGTTCTTGTGAACCTAAAACCTCAAGCTAAAAAAAACAAAATCCTTTTCTAAATTGATTTATAACGAAATTTCCCCGTTTTGATCGTTTCGAGTGGTTCCTCGCAATTAATCACATTTCATTTGTTATTCTCTGGTTAGTCAGTGTTTTAGGTTTTTTTTTTTAATTTCAGAGAGAGGTCTCATCAGGTATGATGTTTTTAAAGCAGATGACGTCAGCTATACCAATCTCGAAACGCAACATGGCACAGATGACGTCATGATCGGATTTCTTTATTTACTCGTCGTGCAATGCAACAGGTGAAACACGCGCTCCGATTGGCTTAAAGGGGCTTCTGCGCCAGGATCGCGGCTCTCGGACGGTGCTTCAATGTAACTGGATTGCTTGAGACACTTATCCGGGCAAGGGAGGGGTAATGAATACCTAGCTGCTTGGAGAGAGAGATCGACACCTCCGAGATATGCGAGAAAGAGGCTGTCATTGTAACAGAGGGCTCTGGAGGGGACAGTAACCTCGCTCTTCACCTGTCACGTCACTGACTCCCTGCCTCCATCGCACATCTGTGGAACAATAACGTAGAAGTGCCTTCTTCACCTCCTCCCTCGCCAGATGTCAAACCCCAAGCTGCTCTGATACTGCGCAGTGCTGTGCATTCAACCCTGTTGTTGTTCTTGAGTATTTATACTTTTCCAAACTGTTGCATGCAGTGTAACAGTTTGCAGGGTGCGCGTCAAGACCTCCGGCGTGCAGTCTTGTTCATGCCAGCTGCTTTTCTTGAAATCTCAATCAGTAGGTGTCAATCAGAATAAATCACCCCTCACGCTTCAGCCTCGCGATCAAGACCCCATTCTCAAGGGTAAGGAATTCTAACCCTACAGCTGAGCCTGTGGCTGTACTCTGCTTCCAGACCAAGAAGAGAGAAGGATAAACTGTCATTGGATATTTATTTCAGGATAAACGGTTCATTACAGACAAGCTCTGTTGGGGGGGGGGGGTTACTGTCTAATAAAGATTATTCCATACTCTGCTAGAAAAGCAGGAACCCACAGATTATCCCCCAAAACGAAAAAAGAGCCCCCCCCCCCACCCAATGACTACTCCGCTAGGAAAAAGCCCCCCCCCCCCCCCCCTCTGTTTTCTTTTCCCCTAAAGAAATAATGACTTAGAATGCATCACATCAATTAAATACGGCTGATTTTTTGTTTAAAAAAAAATAATTGGTGCTTAACGGGATAATGATACAGCTCTTTTCCAAGTCTCTATTTGAATTCTTGTTTCACAGACCGTTTACCTTTGATTATGTTACAACGGATGGTAGGTTTTTGTTCACAGAAACTCACATTTTATTTTTAGTTTTCCGTATTTGTAAAACAAAAACAACAACAACAACAAAAAAATGACACCAAAGAGATACACAGAGGAGGATACAAAAGACCCTTAAATGGAAAACACAAATTCTTACAAACTAATCCTCTTAAGTTTTTTGCTTAAAGCAATTTGCATTAACAGAACCCCATTATCTCTCCCAGCTAACCAGTGGCTTATCAGAAAGCCAGCCGCCTTTCCCCGCTGCATTTCAATGCAGGGTCATTCCAGGCACTTCAAACCCTGACAGAGTTTTAGATTACAAAAGTAAATTGTCAGTTTGACGGCTTTTTTTTTTTAAATGGCTATCTCCTCTCTCTGGCGGTGACAATTATCTTTGTGTTCCATTGGATCTTAGTGCTTTCAAGTCCCCTTTTCAAGGACGTCTTCAGTTCATAAATAATATGCAACTAGGACAATGGAAATGCAATGGGGTGCAGTTTGAGTTTCCAATCCATTGTGTTGCTGGAAATGCTCATGCTAGGATTTCTACAGGATAATGCATTGAGATTCGTCCTGGACCCCCATAGATGGTCTAGTCGAGGGAAAAGGCTCAGTTTCCACGCAATGCCAGACGTTGACGTTTGCTGGCAGTTCTTTCCCAGCATGCCTTGTGGCTAAGGTCACATTCATTTGCTTGCAAAACTGAAAGGATGGAGGATTCTTCTTTGGAGCGTTTTGTTACTTCCGTTTAAAATAAATTATATAGATTATGCTTTCTGAAACCAATTTCAAACTGACCCTAATATTTTTTATGAAAATTTGTTAGTATTGATTTGTACGTGTCACAAAATATGGAGGGTCATCATATTAGTTTTTGAACTAAATAATCCAAATTAATAGAAGGACGTGGGAACATTTTTACAAACAAAAGGATGCTGTTCATCCTGTCCTGCTTATCCGGTTCATAGAAGCTTATTGTTCCTAAAACTTCAAGTAGCATCTCAAAGAATCAAAGATGATTCAGCATCGACAACATGGCTTGATTATCCATTAAAGTAAAAAGTGTCTCTTACCCTCTATCCTAAGTCTGTCTCCACTTAATTTTGAAAGCATTGGCTGGGGTTACATTGGTCAGGTTTTGTTAGTGGTATAGCATGGTCCTGTAATAAAAACAATACATTTACCTTTACGTGAATCAGAAATCTAAACCCGACCTTTTTGTTTTTCAGCAGCGACGATGCAGCCTGTAGATGGAGGACCCGTGGGGTCTCCTTTGAGGCTCCTGTCCCAGTAAAACCAATTCTGAACTTTCGATCCACCCACTAAACTCAGCCACTTCAACGCCAGAGTCCTGGAGCCATGGAGCTCCCGAAGCTGCTGTACCTGAACAGCACCGGCCGGAGGAACAGTGCCCAAGCCTGGGAAGAGTTCCTGGAAGCCAGCCAGTGCAGGAGCTCTGTTGGGGGCACTACTTTCCTGATCATCGCCTATAGTACGGTGATCGCCGTGGGGTTGATCGGCAACACCTGCCTGGTGTTCGTCATCTCGCGGCAGAAGGAGATGAGGAACGTCACCAACATCCTCATCGCCAACCTCTCCTGCTCCGACATCCTCATGTGCATCGTGTGCCTGCCCGTCACCGTCATCTACACGCTGATGGACCGCTGGATCCTGGGAGAGGCGCTGTGCAAGGTCACCCCCTTCGTCCAGTGCATGTCGGTCACCGTTTCCATCTTCTCCTTGGTCCTCATTGCCCTGGAGAGGCACCAGCTCATCATCAACCCCACGGGCTGGAAACCGGCGGTGGGCCACTCCTACCTGGCGGTGGCCATCACCTGGTTGGTAGCCTGCTTCATCTCCTTGCCCTTCCTGTCCTTCAACATCCTGACGGACGCCCCTTTCCAGAATCTCAGCCTGTCCTTCGATCCTTTCCCAGACCATTTTGCCTGCATGGAGCTCTGGCCCTCGGAGAAGCACCGCCTGGCCTACGCTACCTGCCTCCTCCTCTTCCAGTACTGCCTGCCCCTCTCCCTGGTCCTCTTCTGCTATTTCCGCATCTTCCTGAGGCTCCTGCGGAGGAAGGATATGGTGGAGCGCTCCAGGGATTGCAGCGGGGGGAGGAAGTCGGGGAGGAGGAACAGCCACCGGGTCAACGTCATGCTGGCCTCCATCGTGGCGGTCTTTGCCCTCTGCTGGCTCCCCCTCAACGTCTTCAACACGCTCTTCGACTGGAACCACCAGGCCATCCCCGCCTGCCAGCACAACCTCATCTTCTCCTTCTGCCACCTCACCGCCATGGCCTCCACCTGTGTCAACCCCGTCCTCTACGGGTTCCTCAACAGCAACTTCCAGAAGGAGGTCAAGTCCATCCTGTACCGCTGCCGCTGCGGAGGGACCCCGGAGAGCTACGAGAACTTCCCACTCTCCACCGTCAGCACCGAGGTCTCCAAAGCATCCACCGCTCGTAACGGATCAGCCAGCCTCGATGCCTAGAGAGAGAGGGAGAGAGAGGGAGAGAGAGAGAGAGAGAGAGAGAGAGAGGGGGAGAGAGAGAGAGAGGGGGAGAGAGAGAGAGAGAGAGAGAGGGGGAGAGGGAGAGAGACTTTGTCTTTTCACAATAAGACTATTTGATTGTTGTTCTGTGATTGTTGGAGGATCTTATTTGTAGTTTACCTGTCTTAGTCCTTTCAGCCAGCATGTGACAGACAAATCGTTCCTGGCACTGCAAAGTCCACAACAAACAAAGAACCCCCCACATCACCCTGTTCCACAGACCACTGCATTACCAACAACGATAGCACGACATGGTGTGCGGTCCAGGGATCCTGATATGGTATAACACATATACTGCTGGGATCAGGACAGGATGAGTTTATCCCATTGGAAGTCCATCGGCATATCAAAATATGATACCATTTTCGATGATAGTCATCCTATTGAAACTCTTCCTTTGTTGGGTCTTACTACTTCAGAAAGGACCTTGAGGTCTACTGGCTAACTGCAGCGTCCCTCAGATGGTCCTGCAGAGCACCAAGCCAAGATTTCGACGGCTCTTTGGGTTCCCTGGGTGACCCCACCTCAGGTCACCAGAATGTATTTGTATTGCGAATTCAGAGGAAATGCCTTCAGCTCGACAGCTGAGGAAACGAAGGCAACGGACAGATGCTAGTGGAAACTTTGCTGTGCTCTAATGACCTGACCTACTCAGGAGAGCCCTGTGAGAGGAACACACTCAACGCTGTGGGCCAGTGATCTGTGGAAAGCTGAGTCACAGCACAGCTTAGTGTTTGAAGGGCGTTTTCTGCCCCCATTCCCTCTTTAATGGTGTCTTCTTAAGGGGTGTGCTGATACTGTCTGAGTTATGTTTTCGTATTAAAGGTAATTGTACCTAAGGTATACTGCAGGCCATGCATTTATTATGATGAATATTTACTCATTTAGTGGACGCTTTTATCCAAAGCGACTTGCAGAGACCAGGGGGGTGAACTCTGCATCATCAACAACTGCTGCTGCTGCAGAGTCACTTCCAACAGGACCTTCAGCCCCTCCGAAGGACGGAGCACAAGGAGGTTCAGGGTCAGGGTCCCACACAGCGAGTCAGTAGCTGAGGCAGGGGTTCAACCTCTTGGTTACAAGCCCCTTGCTTAAACCACTTGACCCCCAAGCCTCCAGCATTGTAGCTGGGTCATTTCACCTGGATTGTCCCCATCCCTTCAGTGGCTTCTTTTTGATCAGCATTTTATAACAAATCAGCTGTTTCCCCTTGCAACATGCTTTGACCCAGAAGACACTGCTAAGGTGAAATGACTCAGGAAGTGCAAACAGATAAGCAGAGAATAAGGCATGAAACTGAGAACTTCCTTTAACCTAAAGTAGTACCAGAAACCACATTTTGTTCATGTGTGCTAGAACACGTGTTTCTTTCAAAACTGCACACTTAAGACCTATTTAGTTGATGAAAGTGCAAAACAAGTGATATTTATGAAATTAGCTGCAATTACTTTAAGTGATATTGGACACCGGGTCTCCATCGAACCGGGCTCAATCTTTTTAACTTTGCCATTCAGTCTGTATGTGTATTGCAAGTGGCCTCCATTAAAAAAAAAAACAAAAAAAACAGCTTTTAGCTTGTAAATATAACTTTCTCTGTGTATGCCGACAATAAATTCTAATGCTATTGCAAAGGTGCGTGTCAAGATTCGAGCATGGGGATTGGTCAGCCTTTCATTTCAATGCAGATGTTTTTTTTTTTGTGGTTTACAGATTTGGGTTCGATATTAATAACATGAATACTTGAAGATATTTCTGTGTATTGAACCAGGGGTCTAAGTTGTGAGGTAACAAGCAGCCAGTCATTCTGCACTGACTCGTCGCTACAGGGTGTGCATGTCAGGCAGAGTAACGATTCATTTTTAGCTACAAACAGCTGCCTCTAGGTTTTCCATTCAAGATCCATTGTGAACGGCTGTCTCTCAGTGATCTCCCTCGTCGGCTGTCGAAGCTGCGTCATGTACTCTGTGTCTAACAAAGGAGACGGGGGCGGCAGCTTTATAAACAGTGATAACACTCCCCTTCGGCCTGTCTTTATCAGATTCAGGGAAGAATAGAGGTGATTATATACAGGCAAATTGCTTTTTAAACACAATGAAAAAAGAACGGTGACATCTTTATTCACAAGGTTTTATTTCCAAGGCTTTGAAAATGTTACCTACCCCTCATTAGCTTAGACAGTCCAGTTATTTTGCAAACCTTGCTAGTGAGGTGAAGATTGCTGTGTTGATTCTAGTCTTGATTTTCACTGAAGCTAACCTGCCACTCTAAATTCCCCATCTAACAGTTTGTCTGCACAGACCTTGGGTGTCCTGTAAGAAAATAATAAATTGAGAAAAAATAAAAAAAATCTTCAGTACCTTCCATCACAGAGGATAACGCCTGGTTTAATCTATTTAAAATAATTCAGAATTGAAGCGAGGGAGCATTAAAATTCTTGAGAAGTGAACAGATCGTAAATAATTCACGCGCTCTGCCCCTCTACCTGTCTGTACGAAATCACACATCAAACGAAACCGGGGCACGCAGGAAAACAAGAAAGCGGGCAGATGTCTGATCGGCCCCGAGCTGTCTACTGAAGGAATTTGGAATTGAGCTGCTTAGATTACTCCAGTCTTCAGTGCTTTAAAAAATTCATCACAAGACAAACTCAGTGTTGCCTGTGAAATTGCTGTGCTGTAAAACCACAGAGGGCTTTCATTCCACTCGCTGGCCAGATCAATAGTTCTGTGCAGATGCGAGTTTCTACAAGAGGAACACAGTAGGAAGCTTCGAGGGAATAACTTAGTTGCTGGAACTTTGAAATAAAAGTTTCTTAACTAGTAGCATGTTATCAGTGCACAGCTCTGGACAAAGTTTCTGCGCCACCTAGAATTGTAGGATCGAGAGGAAACTATGTGAACATAATTTAGATATTTTATATAACATCATGTAATCAAATAAACTGCAATCACCACAGTCTAGCGGAAGCCATCATAGCCGTACAGTAGTATTTCATGCTGGATTTTGAAAATGTCATATTTTTCAACTTGTCAGTATTTCCATTAAGTATATGGGAAAACTCCAAGGCGATGTGCGATTCAACATGTCAAAGTAACAGTATGCAGCAGGTTGCATTTGACTTTATGAAGCAAAATGAGTTCATTCTATAGGGTGATGCAATGCTTTTGGCCAGAGCTGCAGTTATCGTTTACAGATATTGCACTTTGCATAGAATTCTGTATAGTAAATGAAACACATTCCCTCTGCCGTGTCCCTTGGTGTCCGTGTCTCAATATAATCCTGGTTGTTTTGATGTTATTGTTCACACATACGGGAATCCACTGAAGAATTACTTGGGAGCGTTCAGCAGGAGCAAAAGAATTTCTCTTCTAAGGATCATGGTGCATCCGGTCTGTGCTCTCTCCTGCAACAATGCTGCTGCCCTGATTGAAATGGGAACAAAAAAACAGCCTTGTTGCAGGAGGGAGCGTGATCTGGGAACACTGGGTAGAATGGAAAGGTTATAGGAAAAGAGCATTTGTGGGTAATGTTAAACAGTTTCCTGGAGGTGACTTTGGCAGAGGTAGAGCTGCTAATGTTTAAAATGATTGGAGAGATGAAGCATGTGCAGAAATGTATGGGAAAGGAACACGTGGTAAACAATTGCCCTCGTTGTAAAAGAGCAGTTAGCGGTTGGTTGCACCTGAATGGAGCAACAGCTGAACAAACACATTGGTAATTAGTAAGATAACAATTATGTAGCTCTGCGCCAAATACCAGGCAAAGAGGCAACACAGACAGAGACGTTCCCAATACCTCAAGGATCATTGATAGATCAGTCCAGCACAAACGAAGCCCAGATTTTTAAGCCCCAGTTTGGCTGTGTAGGATTCTGGACTGCCTGGCAAGGGGACTAACCAGTGGCTGAACATGCATTCTTTTCCAGCATCAATCTTTCTTCCCTTCTCTGTCCCGGCGCTTGTTTAGTGATTTAACACAGAGCTGTTAAAGAATGCAATTGAATTTCCTTTCTCTCCTCGTATATTCCTTCTGCTGATCGGAGAAGGAGTGACAGAGGAAATAAAGCACTGAGAAATATCTCATGCGTCAGACAGGGAGGCAAGGCCCAGGCTGTTAAAGGAGCTCTAACCAAGGTTTCAAAATCCATTAACATATATCTTGTTGGCACTGGCAGTATTGTGGCTGTCCCCTGTTATCCTCTGATGTATTGCTATCGCCATGTTATACTTGCAGATATTTTAAAGTCATGCAAATGAAGTTGCAACTACTTCCTGGGTATGTTGTTCATTGTGGTTCAAACTCAATAGCTTTCCAGTTGCAATAAGACCCAGTGGCGTAGTTGAGCCTGGACCAGGTTCTGATTCTATTTTCTATAGGCAGAAGCGGTGCAGTTGGGCCAGAACTCCTAGAACAGGCAAGTCTCCCGCACGACTAATGACTCTCGATGCAGCGCAAAGAGCATTAGGAGCTTCTTCTATTGCTGCTTCTTTAAGAAGGCTGACGAAGACACTTTGTGGAAATACTTGTAGAAATTAGACAAATGCTTTAACTATTATATATGTGCGACTAGAAGTTCGGTATGCAAATGAAACGTGCAGAATGATTCGCTATGTTGGAAAAACGCTTTGACCCAGACTGCCAGTGGATAACTGTTTGATTGCATGGGGTAACAGTGCCAGGGCAGAATCTATTATTAAGTCTAGGCCCATCATTCTTGATCTGTCAAGAAGGACAGAATATCAAAGTAAATTGAGCAAAAAATATTCAGTACCAGAATCTGTTTAGAAAAGCACGCTCAGCATATGCCTGACATACAAATGAAAGGGGGCTGCAGCAAAATACTCCTGCAAAACAAATGGCAATCCCCCCTTTCACTTGCAGTGCCAGCACACCAGTGACGCAGGACACTGACTTGATCGTGCTAAAAATAAAGGCTGTTTTCTCTGCCTCACTTCAGAAAAGAATTTTCCATTTCCGGGCTGTAATCAGGGAGGAATAATCTTCCAGGTGGGTTTGCCTACGTCTGTAGTCTTGACACACTCGCCTTGCCTGGAATAACGCAGGCTGGAATCAGGAAGGAATCTTCTTCTCCAGAATGCTGCCCTTTCCTGGTCAAGTTGCTGTTTTGATCGGGTTCTTTTCGTGAGAAAAAACACAACTCCGGATTTCATTCCCAAGGTGCAAGAAGAAAAAAATCCTGGGATCGTGAGATAGTGATGTTGCCAGGTCAGCTCAGAATGCTTTTTATAAATGTGAGAGAAATGCACACAGAGCAACCAGGGAGGAGAAGCAGCTTCCAATGTCATTAGAACGTTTTCTACATTTCCTGCTAACACTTTACATGAAGTGTGTCTAATCACTGTGTATTTACATAACAGTTACCATGACATGGTTTATTTAGATTTCCAGAAAGCTTTTGACAAAGTCCTGCACAAAAGATTAATTCTCAAACTGAACGCAGTTGGGATTCAAGGAAACACATGTACATGGATTAGGGAGTGGTTAACATGTAGAAAACAGAAAGTACTTATTAGAGGAAAAACCTCAGAATGGAGTGTGGTAACCAGTGGTGTACCACAGGGATCAGTATTAGGTCCTCTGCTATTCCTAATCTACATTAATGATTTAGATTCTGGTATAGTAAACAAACTTGTTAAATTTGCAGATGACACAAAAGTAGGAGGAGTGGCAAACACTGTTGCAGCAGCAAAGGTCATTCAAAATGATCGAGACAAGATTCAGAACTGGGCAGACACATGGCAAATGACATTTAATATAGAAAGTGTAAGGTACTGCACGCAGGAAATAAAAATGTACATTATAAATATCATATGGGAGTGTGGCAGGCTGGCGAGTGGATAGAGGCCCAGAGACAGACTGCAGTTCAAAAAAATAACTATTTTATTATAAATAAACACAAAATGAAAGGGCACAAGGGCCAAAACAAAGCAATTTAAACACAAAGAAAGACAAAAAGCAAAACTTACAAAAATAAAAATTTCCAGGCTGGGCAATGCCTTCACTGGATTCAAACTTTCCAAGCAACCAAAAAAAAAAACAACCTGCTTCCTCAGCTCCCTCTCCCCAAATGAGAAGCAGAGGCCTCCTTTTATATCAGGTGGCTGGGCGCTGATTGATCGTTAATCAACCTAATCAACTAATCAACCCCAGCCACCTGAACATAATAAACCCAGGCAGGTAGGGGAAGTTAACCCCATCCCTGCCAATTTAAAGGGCAGAGCTTTGCTCTGCCACAGGGAGATACTGAAATTGGAGAAGGAATCTATGAAAAAGACCTAAGAGTTTTTTGTTGACTCAGAAATGTCTTCATCTAGATAATGTGGGGAAGCTATAAAAAAGGCTAACAAGATGCTCGGATACATTGTGAAAAGTGTTGAATTTAAATCAAGGGAAGTAATGTTAAAACTGTACAATGCACTAGTAAGACCTCATCTTGAATATTGTGTGCAGTTCTGGTCACCTCGCTATAAAAAAGATATTGCTGCTCTAGAAAGAGTGCAAAGAAGAGCGACCAGAATTATTCCGGGCTTAAAAGGCATGTCATATGCAGACAGGCTAAAAGAATTGAATCTGTTCAGTCTTGAACAAAGAAGACTACGTGGCGACCTAATTCAAGCATTCAAAATTCTAAAAGGTATTGACAGTGTCGACCCAAGGGACTTTTTCAGCCTGAAAAAAGAAACAAGGACCAGGGGTCACAAATGGAGTTTAGAAAAAGGGGCATTCAGAACAGAAAAAAGGAGACACTTTTTTACACAGAGAATTGTTAGGGTCTGGAATCAACTCCCCAGTAATGTTGTTGAAGCTGACACCCTGGGATCCTTCAAGAAGCTGCTTGATGAGATTTTGGGATCAATAAGCTACTAACAACCAAACGAGCAAGATGGGCCGAATGGCCTCCTCTCGTTTGTAAACTTTCTTATGTTCTTATGTTCTTAGTAAATACATGTGTGCTTACAGATCATTACAATGTTATTATGCATAGTTACAATGTACTTAATGTGTATATTTTTCTGGATGATATATCCCTGACCCCAACCCTGATCCTATATCCCTAACCCTGACCCTTCTGCTGCCTCATGTTTAAAACCACTCTGAGTGGTTCTGTTGCTCCCATATTGAGCCATTATCACCTGTCACTAAATCTGCCTTTAAAGCTGCTTTGATCTTGTCTGGAGAATCCTAAATGCCGACACTGAACACCCTTCACGCTTTCCATTGAAATGACTTGACAATGTGATCTGCTCATGATGTTGCAGTGGAGAGTGGATCTGCTCCTGGAGGCTGATGAGTTAATAACACTAACATCCAAAAATCATTTCAAAGGCACAGTTGAGAACTTTCCCCAGTCTCCTCTTACCACTCCACTCACAACGCACTGTGTTGCAATGCAGACATTCAGCAGGAGAGCAGTGGGTCACTACAGGGAGAGTGGCAATGGTATGGCGTGGAACTCCTGGGCATTACTTCAACAAGGGTGTTCCATTATTACCAAGGGAACCCCCCCCGCAGCATTATCGCTATGACAACGTTTCAGGCGAGGATGAATGATCGAGAGATTAAAAAGAAACCAAAAACATTTCGTCAATGTCCATCATTTATATACCTTATTTTTTCCAAACATAAATGTGTTCTAATAGTGATTCTTTTGATGCTCAGTATAATATCATAATTACATTTTGATCTTTGCAAGCAATGCAATCTGTCTGCACCAAAGGGACAATGGTACTTGCAATAGCATAAAGCTACCATTGGCAGAAGGGTACCACAGCACCGTATTTTGACTAGTGGGATGAACAGACAATCCACACAGCTGGCAATCCATTACAGTCCCATGGCACTACCAGACAGACAGTGTGTCGGAGTGCCAGGACCGCTGCTCTGAGCAATATCTGCTCCCAAACCAATGTGTTGCCATGGCTGGCAATGACGCTGATGGTCCTGCTAGCTCTGGGTTCTCCAGAGCGACACACAGGGGAGCTGTCAAAGTTTTTTTGAAAGGGCAGACCTTATTAACCTATGAGCACCATGTCCCGCTATCCACAGTCTAGAAGTCTGGTAATGTACTGGAGCGTTCTGGAAACGATAAGAAAAAAAAAGAACTGTAGTTTCGCAGGTCTACGACACGCACTTCAGAGATCCCATGTTAATAACGGGAAGCTACGTTTCCTCTCTCCAGCACTCCCTCAAGGGAGACAGACACACAGGCCGGCTCATAGCCAGAGAACGAGCCAGGTTGCCTAGCAACAAGCGGCCGCTCTCTTTACCCACAGCCCTGTCGACGGAAGGCTGGTTTTCAAAGGGAGAATAAGGAATGCTGCAGATCTAAAAATACCTTGAGGAGAAAATCATAACTCAAGCCCACATTCCAGCAGCTACACCTCCTGCCTGCTGTGTGCACTTTGCCCTTCCCAATATGGCAATACAGACTGCGGCCCTGCAACGGCAATGCTTATGTACTGGCTAAGAGGCCATGATAAGGGCAAGTTTTCCTTTCAATATAGGAACAGGAATCTTCCTGGCGAGTGGAAATGTGGGTAACACTTTCCATGAAGTGCCTCCAATCCCTGTGTATTTACACAGTGGTAACTTAGTAAATACATGTGGGCGCACACACAACTACAACGTGATCATGCATAGTTACAATGCACCGAGCGTGGAAATCTTTGGGCACGATTTATGTAAGTACACAACTGAATCAGAAAAGGATTAGGGTTAGAGTTAGGGTTAAGTTTTGAGTTAGGATTTGGGATAGGGTTAGAATTAGGGTACAGGTTATTTAGTTATTATGCATACTGTAGTTACAATGTACTTATAACTAAAGCTAACTGTAAACATATATCATGCAAAATAATTTACACATTAAGTACATTGTAACTATGCATAACAACATTGCAATGATGTATTTACTAAGTAACTACCATGTAAACACACAGCAATTAGAGACACTTCATGGACAGCATTACCTTGAGAAGTTTGTTGCTCTATGAAAGGTAGATTTTTTCCTGCGCATGACTTGATTTGAAAATGCATGTAGCCGGAAACCAAACTCGGACAATTCCTGATTGTTCTAGCAAAGTGATTCCCCCCAAAAACATCACGGCTGCGATACGAACAGATCCTGGTTTGGAAAACGCCCTTCTGGTTTACACTCTGAAAGCTGCAGCATCTCCGATCAGCTGCGGGCGTCCACGCCGGCACTGGGGGAGGTGTGCATCTGGAGAGGCTTTGTGAAAGGGAAGAGTTGACAGTGCGAGGGCAGAGGTGTTGTTTTCGCACGTCGTGTTGTGGGTTCTTTTGGAAACTCCCAGCGGGACCGCAGCGGGAACATAGAAAACATCAAACAGTTTGGGAGGTTTGAACTCAGCCTCCTCTTTTGTTTAGGGATTCGTTAGAAGCGGCTGTCAAGCAGCGGCCCTAGCTTACTGTACAGCAGTCTATTACTGATCACAAGGCAGCCCGTTCGGTTCACACTGGTGAGCTGAGTGTAAAGGAAGTAACTTAAAAAAAATGATGGTGAGTAAGCAGATTCTAGGAAATGCAGAGTCCTTTTCTTCAATCAGTTGCCAGGTTTATTGAAATATGCAGGGAGTCTGGTCCCAGGTACAGGACAAACAGAATACTCATCATTACAATGTTTGCATGACATTAAATACCCTTCTGTATAGATGGTCCACCTCCTCTTTCTCTGACACTTAACCAATTGTAAAGGTAATTTAATTTATTTTGTGTGTGTGTGTGTGTGTGTCTGTGTGTATAGGCTAGTGTGACAACCTCTGGACTCAGTGCATTCTTCACACTCCTGGAGACAAAAGGTCCATAAATCTGCCTTTTGTTATCTTCTTGCAACCCCCTTTGATCCTAGTGGCATTATCTCTTTCGATCTCTCTGAAGTCTAGAGCCTGTTCCCTTCTAGTCCACAGCATTGTTATCTCGTTAGCTTGCAGTCATTGTTGGGCAGTTTGTAGACGCAGCGTCTCTATCAGTGGTTAGCAGTACATGCAATTTGAACCAAACAGTCTGCTATCTGCAATATTAGTCTCCTTTCAGAAAAGAACACCAGTATAGCTCTGCCAGTCCACATGCGTAGCAAACTGCTAATCAATTCTCGATCCATGTTTTCCAACAATCAACCTCTGAACTCAGTGCATTCTTCACACTCCTGGAGACAAAAGGTCCATAAATCTGCCTTTTGTTATCTTCTTGCAACCCCCTTTGATCCTAGTGGCATTATCTCTTTCGATCTCTCTGAAGTCTAGAGCCTGTTCCCTTCTAGTCCACAGCATTGTTATCTCGTTAGCTTGCAGTCATTGTTGGGCAAGAAGTTTGTAGACGCAGCGTCTCTATCAGTGGTTAGCAGTACATGCAATTTGAACCAAACAGTCTGCTATCTGCAATATTAGTCTCCTTTCAGAAAAGAACACCAGTATAGCTCTGCCAGTCCACATGCGTAGCAAACTGCTAATCAATTCTCGATCCATGTTTTCCAACAGTCTTCAGCACCTGGTGTTTTGTGACAATTCTGCTATTAAAAATATCTGAATTAAAACTTTGCTTCAAGTTGAAATATTTGGTAAGTTGCTTATAAAATATGCAACTGTTTAAGAGCTGAAAACAATTTAAAAAAAGTTTTCCCATTAAGCAAGGATGAGTTCGACTTAAGTATATTCATAGCTCAACTCTCGAGGAAGACCAGCTACCTTCACCAGACAGACACGGGGGGGGGGGGGGGGGGGGGGGGTCCCCAGGACAGAGAAGAGTGGTTTCACAGTGTCCTCCAGAAATAATGGCGTCTCTTCCTCGCTAAAAATTTTTCACAGGAAGATATTAAGATATATGCCTTATCGTAATATATATTTAATATATATACAAATATCTAAAAACATAACAAGAGCTCTGGCCTTTCTGTTGCGCACCACGCCATGGATCGTTATTGCTGCATTACCCGTTTGAGAACGCAGGCGACGTCCTGAAAAGAGCTTTGAACGAGACTTTAAGAAGTTCTACGTGTAAAAAGTTGTCAGGAATGAAAGGATGAATGACAGGCGTGTTAATTACACAGTAGCAGCACGTGGGGACGGGGAACGCTGTATTGCTTTTTAATGCCCGTACCTGCAGGGGCCTGGGCCGCACCTGCGTCTCCCAGAGACTTCGTTCAGAGTCTCCCGTGTGCCAGCGCAGTCCAGAGCGCCCTGTGGTGAATCACTTCTCATTATGATTCACAACTGCAGCCGCTTCACTTTCTTTTTTTGCAAAATAAGACTTTGTCCTTCAATGTGTGCTTTTGTTTTATCAGTGTGTCTCTTCCTGATTTCCATTCCTTTGTGCCTCTGAAAACAAACTCAAAACCTCGGAGCCCCCAACTCTCACTCTGTACCCCTCTCTACTGTAACACAGCCCCCTCTATTCCTTACTGTAACTCACCCTTGACACCATTAAACCAAGGGACTGGGCCAATTACCTCAAGCTAAAGCAACAAGGCTCTTGGCTGCTGTAAATTAATCTAAAGAATGTCAGAGACCTTCCTCAGTCTCCAAGAGACCAATTAAAATGGGCTTTCTCCAGTCCAGGCAAAAATGGTGCCAGCTTTATTTTTTTTTGCACAGTCCCATTTAGCATTGGAAATGTCTCTCGGTCACTTGTTTAAAACGAACCTGTGCTGCACGCACTCAGCCACAGCGAAAAAATACAATAAAAAAGGTGGTAGAACATGAAATCACCTTCTCTCCTTGGCATCGCGTGTGGTGTTCTGTCCTGTATTGCATTCTCAAATCCTTAGAGTCTGGGCTCAGAAAAGCTCACAGCAATATTTTCTCTACATGATTCTCCTAGTCCCCACAGTGTGAGACATATACCGTTCACTTGAGCAAAATGAATTCAGGAGAAGTTAATGCAGCTTTGTTCCCGGCTCTGTCCACACTTTACCTAAAATCTACATATTAAAAAAAAGATTCCAGGGAGCGTCGCATTGGCTCTGGCGCTCCCCTGGGTCAGGGAGGCAAAACCGGCAGGCACCGTTTCATCGCGCTACAACGAACTCTGCTGGCCAGGCGTCTGCTGAGCTCAGAGCAGACACCTGTAGAGAGATAGAGTAGAGATATATACATGTGCTTTTAAAGAACAACAATATAAAGATTACATTCACTGACACCTAGAGCTTTTGAGGTCTTCCCATTAAGTGTAGATATACGAATGCAAATTCCACATGTCCATGGATCGCCAACGTCCTATGCAAGCAATAAAAACTTTAAAAGTTAAAAAAGAAAAAAAAAATCTTGTGAAAAACTGACACAGGCCCTGTAGCTGTGAGGGCACCAAGTCCTTGCAATGCACACAGACAATCCCTCTCCCAATACAACAGCGACCCTTGGTGTCTTGGCTCCCCCTAATGGTTAGAGTGGGTAGTACATCCAACTCCCATCACCACGGACTATCATTGAAGACAGGTAACTGCTGGACGTGGTGTGTCCAACACCTGTCTACAGGTCTGCAGTGTGTGTGTGTATATATATATATTTTACACACACACACAAAATCAAAGTGGGACTTGCAGAAAAGACAGACAATCAGACCACATGGACCGGGATTCGGACACACCCAGCAACACAGATCAAGTTAAAGCTATGCCAAACAGTTTAAAAAAAAACAAACAAACAAACAAAAAATCATTGGGTTTAATAAATACTCTTGTCTGTTTGCCTCGGTTTCTATTGGCACAGACAGCAGCTGGCAGCGCGGGGGGGCAGCATGGCTATTCAGTACCGCTCTCCTCGTTCTCTCCGAGCTCCTCCTCCTCCCGCGCCCCCCCCCTCTTTCTCGGAGTAGTTCAGGATGTGCCTGTTTGCCTGGATCAGGTACTGCTGCTGTTTGTAATAAACCTTGAGAGCTCCTTTGATAGCGATGAAGGCGATCCCACCCTGAAACAGAGACACACACCCACCCAAACGCGGGCTGCTGAGCGAGACAAACAGCGGATAAAACAGCAGTGCTTCTATTAGCTTGTGTATTCACTCACACTGCTGTCTTCTTACAGGAGTGGTACTTCATAATGTGCAGATTGCATATGAGAAAAAAAAAAAAACCTCGCTAATTAGCTTAACAGGTTTCTCATCGGTTTTAATTAATAGCTGTCAACTTAAAACCTGTTTAAGGGAATTCCAGCTACAGCAAAAGGTTAAGCACTGCACCCTCTATTCTGTGCTGCTATGACTGGCTTCACTGCTGGCAGATAATGTGTTTTAAACCCTGGGTCCCAGTCCTGGAATCCTGGTTTTCCTCACTCACCAGCACGGTGCGCTGCAGACTGGACGGCACTCTTCGGAAAAGGAGTCTCCCTACCAGGCTGGCGATGGAGGGGAAGACCAGGGCGCCGCACAGAGTGCGAGACATGGACAGGTGGTCACTGGCATAGCCGCCGCCCACCTCAGCCGGGACCCGCGGCACAGTGCGCCCTATACCTGCGCAGACAGGACGACCCCCTCCGTCAATGCACAGGGGCAACAAAACAGCCCCTTCTAGAAACAAACCCAACGAGGACGACAAACTACACAACCGATGTTTCTAAATACATTGAGGCAGTGTGGAAGGCAGGCTTTTTTAGTTTTTCACTCCTTTACTGTATCGTCTATTCCCAATTCCCACTCTCCTTTACCGGCCTTGGCTGATCCCCCCCCCCGCCCCTCTGCCCCTTTCAGCTTTCACTCCCTCCTCATGCTCTCTACCTGGCACGATGCCGCTGAGCAGCTGCAGCTTGCCCGAGTGCTTCTGCCAGAGTCGCAGCAGGTAGTCCTCCCAGCGGATCATCTTGCCCAGGACCAGCATGACGGGGATGGTGGGGAGCCCCATGAGCAGGAAGAGGGGGTCTGCCCGCTCCATCACATCCAGACCCTTCTTGTGACCCACCACCTGAGGAGCAGAGAACGAGAGAGAGAGAGAGAGAGAGAGAGAGAGAGAGAGAGAGAGAGAGAGAGAGAGAGAGAGAGGTCCAGAGCGAACGAGACAAGCCATCCAGTAATAATCGGAAACAACCAGGATCGCCGTGGCAATACCCTAAATTTCCTATACATTCAAGGCACCCCCCTCTGGCGCTCCCGCAGGCACAGGCAGTTTTGGGATATTATTGAAATGTGCTCTGAATTGACTGAGCACATTCCTCATCAAACTCTGGATCATTTCAATATTAAATGCAGTTCCGAATCCCGGGAGTGGGTGCAGGGTTAGTACAAGCCCGCCATGCCTGAAGAGGATTCACCCCTTACCAGCCCTGCTCACCTGCATTACAGTGACCGCTCCATAGGTCACAGCTGACCAGTACACCGTGCCTACAACTACTCCGGCCGCGGAGAAGGGACTGATTCTGGACAGCGCTCGGTCCACTTGCTGGAGGAAGTACACCAAGGGGCCTGGGCAGACCGAGGGAAAGGAGACGAAATGAACCGCTTGTAGACACGCTGGGTAAATCGCCCAGGTAAGCACCGAGGAGCTCCATCACAGCTATACTGCAGGCAAGTTTAAAGTGACCACCAGTGCTTACAAGCACACGAACCTCAGCAATACTTTCAAAAAGATGGGTCTGTTTTTTTTATTGAAAACGTACATTGCTTTTATTTATTTATTTTTAAACCAAAGTTCGGCCTCCCAAGCGCCTCAGCACGGCAATTCAATGCAACTGCTAACAGCGCTCCCCCAGTTACCCAGTTTGGGGAAGACGATCCTGTACTCTGTGCTGCACTGCGGACAGCTGACCCCTCCGGCGCCGTTGCCCTTCTGCTTCTCGTCCAGCCAGCGCTGCAGACAGGCCTGGTGGATCCATTTGGTGCAGCCTTTACACCGGCAAGGGCTCACCCACTCCGAGACCCGGTCCTCGCGCTCCGTAGCAAAGCACACCCAGCAGTGCCTGGGCAGGGAGAGAGAGGGGCAGGGGTCTGAGACTGGCACAGGCATCACCGTGTTACAGATACACAGGGGGCCTCCATCCTCCCACTGCAATGGCTAGACAAGGATTATTCTTTCCAATAAGATTTCAATTGCTTCAGATTCACCTTGAGGTGTTGTGTGTCCCCCAACCCCCCCAACCCCCGAGGCGACTCACTTTTCTGAAGCCTCGTCGGCAGAAGCCATGCTGAAGCGTGCAGGGTACCCTGCCCACCCTGCTTCTCATGGGGTCTCCTGGAGCAGAAACCAGGCTGCTCTCTGTCCTGGGACCAGCAGACGGGGTTCCTAAACACAGAAAAGGGGGGGGGGGGGGGGTCAAGTTATCTATACAGGAGTTAGCTTCCCTTTACCTGCAGCAGTTGGAGGTTATGGACCTCCTCAGGGAAGCAAAACAAAATTCTAAAAAATGTGCGACAGATCGTTTGTCATCGTTTGTCAATGCATCTTTGCAATGCTTTTATCACCTTACGTATTCCTAGCAAACAAAACAGCAACTCCGGGCGCTGAAAACATCACAAAACAAGGCGAAAAACAAAAACACACACACAAAAAATAGATTTCTCACAGGCGGCAGTTGCAAACAGTATCTCGAGTTGCAAAGCACTAATATGAAATGAAATGAAAACACAGCTCAACATTGTTTTTACCATCAAATGTCTTTCAGTCTGTGCATGTGTGTGTTATATAAATGCATTGAATACTTGCTTGCAGTCGCTAATTTGTTGCTCTGACTTTCTCAGGTCGATTTTCGACGCTCTCTCTGTGTCAGCTTGTGTCGACCCGACTTTCTCTCTCTCTCTCTCTCTCTCTCTCTCTCTCTCTCTCTCTCTCTCTCTCGTCCCTGATTCCGGCTCCTCCTGTTCTTTCTTAAAGGCGCCGATACATTAATCTCTTAGAAAATACTGCTGAAATATTCGAGAGAGCGCCTCATTCCGGAACGCTTTGGGACGGGACAGGGTTTTTAAATTGCCCTTAAACTGAAAGCAATAAACACGTGAATTGAGCGCCAAGCACTTGCTTAATTTATACTGTTTCTTAATTACCCGAATCATTGTGATAATACAAATCTTACAAAATAATAATAATGAAAAGCATCTTGAATAAACACGTGTGTAGGTTTATTCAAGATATTTATTTTTATTTTGTACAAAATGATGTTCCAGTTCTCAATATTTAAAAGATGCTATTTATATCCTATTAATTAGTAATATATTGCCCTAATGTACATTGACTCTCCCAATTAAATAGCAACACTGATCCAGTGTTCAGGCTGTCTGGAGTCAGGAATAGCGAACAGCTGCTCAGTATTAATGATTTCAGTGGGAGAAGGTGATATACTATTAGAAACTATAAAGAAACTTGAAAATATATATATTTTTAAAACTATTAATACGATAAATAAATATTGATGATGTACTTATTTATTTATTTCATTTGTTAAAAGCTATTATTGTATTGTCATGCTGCCTCCAGATAGTTAATCACCAGAATCAATTTAGCAAAGGTTTAGGGCTCAATTCACATGTTGATTTCCTTCAGTTTAAAGGCAACTTCAAAATCCTCTTCTGTCTCACAGTGTCCCGGAATTATAGGGCCAGGTGGCAAGCCTAGGTGCACCTGGAGCGCCGTCATCCCCGATGACATCATAGCGCCGGACCTGGAGCGCCGTCATCCCCGATGACATCATAGCGCTGGACCTGGAGCGCCGTCATCCCCGATGACATCATAGCGCTGGACCTGGAGCGCCGTCATCCCCGATGACATCATAGCGCTGGACCTGGAGCGCCGTCATCCCCGATGACATCATAGCGCCGGACCTGGAGCGCCGTCATCCCCGATGACATCATAGCGCCGGACCTGGAGCGCCGTCATCCCCGATGACATCATAGCGCCGGACCTGGAGCGCCGTCATCCCCGATGACATCATAGCGCCGGACCTGGAGCGCCGTCATCCCCGATGACATCATAGCGCCGGACCTGCAACCAACCTCTGAGCCCCGCCCCTCACCGCCTACTCACTTCTTTTATTGGTTCGCTGACTGCCTGCTCCCTGCAATCCCGCCTCCTCGCCCAAGCAGCCGCTTCTATTGGTCGGCGCTGCTGCCCGTCCTGGGGTGGTGGCGGGTTAGGTAGAGGCAGAGGAAGCGGCAGGCTGGCAGCGAGCTTTAAAGTGACAGAGCTTTATATCTGTGAACGAAAATTGCAAAAATAAAGCGAAAGA